>NC_064814.1:58038598-58055361 GCF_023721935.1 Panthera uncia
ACAGAATCGGAAGCAGGCTCCAGGCTCTGAGCCATCAGCCCAGAGCCCCCGCTCTTTGTCTTAAACCAGGACATGCTTATTGTCACGGCTTAAGGAATTCAAGATATAACAGCATTCTGTGTTTCTCCTCAACTTAAGAGGTTTAAGAATAATGTCATACATAACTTGACAATAATGTATTTAAAAACTCCATTTAAAGTGAGACACTCAACATCACAGGTCCGTCCCCACAGAAAGTTTTGTTTGTGTAACTTGTATATATGCTGATTGCCTGCTGTTTTTCTTCTAGATCGGGAGAATCAGTCTATCTTAATCACGTATGTATTACTATCCTGGGACTCACCGGCAGTTTATTTGCACTGGGAAAAAGACACCAAAAAAGAAAAACAAAATAGTTAATCTTCCCATACTGAGGCAATGGCTGATCAGCCTGGAAATAGATACTGTTTATAGCTTGTTGGAGGGCTTAGACTACCTCAGAATATAAAATAACAATGCCCCAAATTTTGTCATTTGCTAGTCCAGTCTTAAAGGCTACACAGAACTTTCCTGAGAGTAGATGGTATAAAATCCCATCTCTGTGCATGGAAGGGAATAACATACCACCTCCTGAACATCTGAGCCGTTTGGGAATGTTACCAGTAGCTCATTTTTAAGGCCTCCTTGAGAGACGTCCAGTCCTTCAAAGACTTAACCTAAGTCATGTCTTTAATCTAAGGAGACTGAAGAACACATAATTGTTTCATAGAGTTTTTTTTACTAACGGTTTCACTTCCCACATAGTTGTGGGTGGTTGCCCTTTGGCCCCCTCAACCCCAGGCCACCCAGAAGAGAGCCTGGCACATTTTAAGCTCTCAAGAAGTATGTGTTAGGTGATTAATGGATGGATTTCTCTACTTCTTATCAGTGGAGAGCAACAGAAATAATATGAACTGACAAAGACATATAAAGATCGACGCATAAGGTAGTAAATGCTGCTAGTGGAAGCACTTTCGTTCGTCACAGAGGTTGATTCCTCACGGATGTTTGGTCTCTGTTTGGCAGCGGCGAATCTGGGGCGGGGAAGACCGTGAACACCAAGCGTGTCATCCAGTACTTTGCAACAATTGCAGTCACTGGGGAGAAGAAGAAGGAGGAAGTTACTTCGGGCAAAATTCAGGTGGGTCTGGGGTCAGACTCAAGATGTCAGGGCTCTCAGGAAGTCTGGAGCCCCGGAGGTGAGGACCGTGCTTGCCTTTGCAGGGGACTCTGGAAGATCAAATCATCAGCGCCAACCCCCTACTGGAGGCCTTTGGCAACGCCAAGACCGTGAGGAACGACAACTCCTCTCGCTTTGTGAGTCTCTTGGTCACAGAAGGCTCTTCTCAGCCCTTAAGTGCCCGAGAAAGCATGCCTGAACTATCGTTGCAGTCTCTTCTTTCTCGTGCGCTTCAAGTCTGGTATATAACATCATCATTTTTACTTGCAAGGGTAAATTCATCAGGATCCACTTCGGTACCACGGGAAAACTGGCTTCTGCTGATATTGAAACATGTGAGTAACAGGACCTCCTCAACACAATCCAAGACTGACAACTGATGGTTTGGAGGAACATTTTGCAGCTCCTGCTGAGCCTGGAGCCTGTGAAACACCAGTCTGCTGCCAAACATGCCCATGGTTAATGCCAGTCTTACCCATAGCCCACAGTGTGCTTTATCCTCAGTCATGAGCTAATGATTCCGTAAGAACTGCTGGGAGCCGTTGGGCTTGTCTGAAATAATCCAGCCTCAGAATGAATTTCAACTTTTTCTAGGAAAACACTAACATGAGGGTAAATGAGTTGTCTACTGAGCCTTGATAAACGTTGCTCTTAATGGTCTATTTTAAAGTGAGAAGAGACCCTGGGGAGACAGGGGTTCTTGAGAATCAATTATACTCTAAATGTCAAGGATCTTCTGCATGAGAAATGTCTATGTCCTGGGCCAGGCAGGCTTTAGTTTCTTTCCAGAGGTGCTAAGAATAACTGCAATGGTGTTTGCAGAGGCACAATATGTGGTACCTCGGGGGGACATTCCGTGGAAATCTCAAGGGGCCAGTGAGAAGCAGCTAATGACCCCAAGTTCCAAAATCACTCCAGGAACTTTATAATTTTTCTGCCCTGACCAGTGTCTACTTTCCACTGCAGATCTTCTGGAGAAGTCTAGAGTTACTTTCCAGCTGAAGGCAGAAAGAAGCTACCACATTTTTTATCAGATCATGTCTAACAAGAAGCCAGACCTAATTGGTAAGAAAGAGCTTAAGTTTATACGCTAGACGTTAATCATTTATTAACAACTTCTAATGTAAAATGTATACCCTGACTTCTATGTACCCAGAAATGCTCCTGATCACCACCAACCCTTATGACTATGCCTTCGTCAGTCAAGGGGAGATCACAGTCCCCAGCATTGATGACCAAGAGGAGCTGATGGCCACAGATGTAAGTTACATATGCAGGGGTGTTTTTTTTTTTTTTAATCCATTATGTATGGGAATGAAAATAACACCCCTCTCTGGGTGTGGTTAAAGATAAGGTATAAATTCTCCTCAATAAGTTAGTGTCTTCTGTCCTTTTGTCTTCTCATTTTTCCTGGTAGAGTGCCATCGAAATCCTGGGCTTCACCTCTGATGAAAGAGTCTCCATCTACAAGCTCACGGGGGCTGTGATGCATTATGGGAACATGAAGTTCAAGCAGAAGCAGCGTGAGGAGCAGGCCGAGCCAGATGGCACCGAAGGTAACAGAGCCGAAAAGCCCACTCCATATTCATGTTTCCTTTACAGCTGAGCTTCTGATGGATGTATGCAAATTTACCCCCATACAGACTTTCTATAAAATGATTCACTCATCACTCTGCTCCTATGACTTGTGGGGCCCACAGTAGGTCACACAGGATGCCTGAATTGTGTCTTTACAGTTGCTGACAAGGCAGCCTACCTCCAGAGTCTGAACTCTGCTGACCTGCTCAAAGCCCTCTGCTACCCCAGGGTCAAGGTCGGCAACGAGTATGTCACCAAAGGCCAGACTGTGCAGCAGGTAAGTGAACGGCCTCAATGAATCACACACATCCCCAGCCTTCTCAACACGTCTTTGGTAACGGCAACAATCGTTACTCTGTCCACGAAGGTATACAACGCAGTGGGCGCCCTGGCCAAGGCCGTCTACGAGAAGATGTTCCTGTGGATGGTCACCCGCATCAACCAGCAGCTGGACACCAAGCAGCCCAGACAGTACTTCATCGGGGTCCTGGACATCGCCGGCTTTGAGATCTTTGATGTGAGTTGTTGGAGTAAGCGGCCCTGTTAAGGCCCCTCCGCTTCGTGTCTGCTCTGCCGAATTCCCCCTGGGTTTCCCAAACTCACTTGAGCTCTTTGGTGTTTGCAACGCCCTAGTTCAACAGCCTGGAGCAGCTGTGCATCAACTTCACCAACGAGAAGCTGCAACAGTTCTTCAACCACCACATGTTCGTGCTGGAGCAGGAGGAGTACAAGAAGGAGGGCATCGAGTGGACGTTCATTGACTTCGGGATGGACCTGGCTGCCTGCATCGAGCTCATTGAGAAGGTGTCCTGATCTGTCCACTCAGTAACCTCGTCTTGTCTACTCTGCAGCTCACTGCTGCAGCTCACGTGTACCTTACACGCATTTTTCTTTGCTTTAATCCAGCCTATGGGCATCTTCTCCATCCTGGAGGAAGAGTGCATGTTCCCCAAGGCCACAGACACCTCCTTCAAGAACAAGCTGTACGAGCAGCATATTGGAAAGTCCGCCAACTTCCAGAAGCCCAAGGTGGTCAAAGGCAAGGCCGAGGCCCACTTCTCTCTGATACACTACGCTGGCACCGTGGACTACAACATAACTGGCTGGCTGGACAAGAACAAGGACCCACTGAATGAGACTGTGGTCGGTCTGTACCAGAAGTCTTCAATGAAAACTCTAGCTTACCTCTTCTCTGGAGCTCAAACGGCTGACGCAGGTAATGCTCCAAAACTGTAACACTTTCTCTAGGTATTACAAAAAGCGATGTTAGCTCAAGGCCAGTTTCAGGATGGCAGGGCCAGACCCATTGCTCTTCCACATTTTGAGTAAATAGGCTGCATTGCAGTCATACATGTGTGTCTCACTCCAGCACTGACAGAGGCCTTACTGCAAATGGTCAGAGAGGAACTATTAGGATCTCAACCAATGAAAAGCCTCAGTGTCTTGGATTCTCTCCTGCTTCTTCCTTCACATCTACTGGATATTGAGTATCTAGGAATATTTAAGACAATGGAGTGACAGAGCTCTCCCTATCTAGACTAGCTTCCACTGATGATTTTTGAAGTTACTGTGTCCCCCAAGTGTCCTAACATTAAGGATCCACCTTTATGATACAGTGAAGTGAATCCCTTCATTTCACCTTAAAATGTAGAAAAAAAAATCACAGAAGAGTGGATGCAAGCTTAGTTGACAGGTAAGAGTCACTCAGGCTCCAACAGAGAGGCCAGCAGTGTCCCCCAAAGTGTTCCCCTTGATGTGTGCAGAAGTCGGCAATAAATAAGCACAAAACAGCCCTGCCAATTCAAAAATACACTTGAGTGACACCTTCCCTTATTTTCTCTCCAGAGGCGAGTGGTGGAGCCAAGAAAGGTGGCAAGAAGAAGGGCTCCTCTTTCCAGACAGTGTCTGCCCTTTTCCGAGTAAGGATAAAACTGGGTCTCACACTCCCCAGTTGCTTTAGGAAAATCTGTTTTTCAAAGCACAGACTCTTCTTTCCACAAGTCACTTAGGGAAAGACTGACACTGATTAATGGCTTCTGTTCATCGATCTTTGGAGAGAAGAGGTTCAAATTACTGAGAAATCATTAGCTCGTCTTTCATGACAAGCCAAGTAAAGCCGAATATTTGACAGGAAATTTTGTAAAACGGAATACTCTACCATTCATAATCTAGTCAAGTCGTGAAACTAAGCAATGACATGTACTCAGAGAGACTAAATCATCAGTGAAACTAAGGAAAATCTAGCAGCTAGCTTAGAAGGAACTTAATATGGCATCCTTGTTCTTAGTCCAGTCAATCCTCGATTACAACTGGTAGATTGTTCCCCTTTAGCTAATCTTTCTGCCCTGAAAGGGCAGATATATTTATGAGAAAAAGCCCCATCATGATGTAGGCATGCATGTACTCACTGGAGAATATGGAGAGTTTGGGAGGAGAAAGTGAAACCAGTATGGGAAGGCTAGTATGGGAAGGCAATGGCCTTATAAATGTTTATGGAAAGCCATGGACCAGGGAGGAAGTAGGACTTTGCTTGAAAAAGATCATGTGTCAGGCTGTGTAACTCCTGCTAACTCAAGTGGAGAAAGAGGGACTAAGGAGAAACCTGCATGTCAGGAGAAGCATGGCAAGGTGTTACCTTACATGAAAATGATTCCTGCTGGTCATTCAACTCAGCCATAGGCATTGATTTTATAGACACCGCCAAATACTCATAACCATATTAAAGTTGGAGATAACAGGATTTTTCCTGATTTCACAGGAGAATTTGAACAAGCTGATGACCAACCTCAGGAGCACACATCCTCATTTTGTGCGGTGTATCATCCCTAATGAAACCAAAACTCCTGGTAAGAAGCTCTAGAATGAAAGCACAAAGCATGACTGCCACACCTCCCTTCAAAAAAGATCTCCACAGTGGAATAAATATGTATATTTGTAGGGGCCATGGAGCATGAACTTGTCCTGCACCAGCTGAGGTGTAACGGAGTGCTGGAAGGCATCCGCATCTGCAGGAAGGGATTCCCCAGCAGAATCCTTTATGCAGACTTCAAACAGAGGTCAGGCTCTCCTAATTGCGGTGTATCTTAAAGTTTAATATAAATATACTTATGCAAGCAAAACAATTTAGTGAAAAATATGTCTCTATTTGTTATTTTTGATTTGCCACAAAAAAAGAGTGAAAAGTGATAAGCCTCAAAACACCTTTATAATCTAGACCACATATTTTATACTCCAGACTTTTCATGGGCTTTACCAAGCTCCTGGCTTAGCCCACAGATATATACACTAACTTCAATAATTATGAGAACTATCATTTTTTAATGTGTAAATCTGTTTGGGTTATCTCATTTAATCTTTACAAAACGTCGGTAGAGGTAAGTCCTATCAACACCTCCTTTTATAGATGAATGAACTTGAGCCTTAAGGAGATTAAGCTACTTGCTCAAAGTCACATGGTTATTGGTGTCTGAGTTAGGAACTCCCCCATGCAGGTATATATCTCCCAGTGGGTCCTTTTCTGTCACTTCCTATCTTCATCTTTCTGTCTCACACACCAGTTTCACAAGGTTTCCCAGAACATTCACCATACCAGCTCCTCAGCAACTTTCTCCTCCCTAGAGAAGTCCATCTTGGGAGTCAAACAAGAGGCCAAGGGGATAATGGGCTGGCAGCAGCTCCAGGGAGCTGGTTACATGTTACATTTTATTGGTCATCTACATCTTGGTGTGAATAAGATCACAGAATCCTTTCCTGAGAACAAGGTCTGATGAGGCAGAAAGGAAAGCTACAGCTGTGCAGGAAGGTGAAATGGGGTAAAAAGAGACAGTTGATGCTAGTTTGACCAACTACGTATAGGAAGTCCTTCCTGTGAACAAAGGAGAATACTTTTTTTTAAAGCTCCAATTTTCTAAATAGGTCATTTAATGTTTATCTGCTATTAGTGTCATCATAAACCACCTTAAAAAAAACCCTATTATTTACTTAAACAGATACAAGGTATTAAATGCAAGTGCAATCCCTGAAGGGCAGTTCATTGACAGCAAGAAGGCTTCTGAGAAGCTCCTTGCATCCATCGACATTGACCACACCCAGTATAAATTTGGTCACACCAAGGTAATGGTCTCTAAAGCCCACCCGATGCTATCCGTGTCCCTTTGAAGTTTATGTACAGTTTCTGATCTGCAAATCCTCCCCCCCCCCACAGGTCTTTTTCAAAGCTGGTCTTCTGGGGCTTCTAGAGGAGATGCGCGACGACAAGCTGGCCCAGCTGATTACCCGAACCCAGGCCAGGTGCAGAGGCTTCTTGGCCAGAGTGGAGTACCAGAGGATGGTGGAGAGAAGGTATTGACAGAGATATTTTACTGAGCCCCAGCAGCCAAGGCCTTTTCACTCTGCTTCCTGTGAGAACCTGACTTGGAACGTTTCTGCTTCTGTCACAGAGAGTCCATCTTCTGCATCCAGTACAACATCCGCGCCTTCATGAACGTCAAGCACTGGCCCTGGATGAAGCTGTATTTCAAGATCAAGCCCCTCCTCAAGAGCGCCGAGACTGAGAAGGAGATGGCCAACATGAAGGAAGAATTTGAGAAGACCAAGGAAGAGCTGGCGAAGTCAGAGGCAAAAAGGAAAGAACTTGAGGAGAAGATGGTAGCTCTGATGCAAGAGAAAAATGACCTGCAACTCCAGGTCCAAGCTGTGAGTATCAGAACCCATTTGTTTAGCACCCAATCTGATGCGAAAATTTCAGCTCAGCAATTGCTAGAGAAAGGTCTAGATTCCACCTCACTAAGGGACTATCAATCTTTCCTAACTCACAACTCCATAGAAGATCCACACAATCCCATACACAACATTACCACAAAGCACTGCAGTAGGATTCTTTGCTGTTTAAAAGGAAAAACAAAAGCATTTTCCCTTTCCCCCTAGTGTTTTTCCTAGCAGAATGTGGTCAAAAAATGAGGTGATCTTTGCTCCCCAAGATTCTCCCTACTGAGAAGAGCAAATTAGACCAGTGAAAAGAACAATATTCACAGTGAAGAGGGAGGACACATCATGATGAAAATACATTCACTTGAAACCAGTATTCTGGCAACTTCCCTGACAGTTCTATCTTTAGAAACTCTCCAGTACCTGAAAGAGTAGGATCATGACAAGGATAATGGGAACACTTTCTATAGACAGTGTCAGTTTTTATCCAAAGCATGAGAGACAGGGTTGACATTCTTGCTTGATGTCCCAATAAACACCCAGAAGACCTGGAAGAAATGTTTGATCAAACACCACTGCTTAACCCACTTTTGTGACGCAAATGACCAGAGACTTTCAGTTTGCTACTGAGACCCACTACCTGAGTACTGAGAGTTGTCCTACAGTCCTCTGAGCTCAGAAGAACATCTACTTTGGTCCAGTTGGACGTACAGGTTTAGGGCCTTTCACTAGAAGATGTAAAGAAAGATGAACTGTCTGTACCTACCTGGGTTGGCACTGTGACTTTGAACAGTTTTTCCAAAATGACAAGAGGCTCATCACACCTTCGAGAACCAGGTGCTAACTGCAAGGTATACCTCAGTTTCCAATCATACTCCTCTCCTCTGAGAATAGTATGACCTCTTTCCAACATCATTCTGTCAAGTCTCCACATTTAATAAATACGGAATAATGTTCCAAGCACCAGGGATACAACTTGAAGTAAGAGGCATGGCCCCTGCTCCCACAGAGTTTCTATTCTAACTTATGAGAAACCCACCTGGTACTTCTTTAAGCACCACCTCTGAACATTTTTAGTGCCTCTTATTTCTTCCATGTGTTTCCTGTGATGCCCACCTACTCTGTCACTGTAAGACATCTTCCCTTTAAGTTACTTTCCTGATATTACCCCTCCCTCTAGCAACCTGCTGGATACCTGACCATTTTGTCTGTTTTTTACACACTAAACTTTTCTGGAAATAAATACTAAAGAAAGAAAGGAGACTTATCTGAAATTATATACCAACACATTAAATATAGGTCATCATTAGGGGAACAAGAAGTTTTCCTGGACCCTCTTAAAGTCCCTGGCTGGGTCTGAAAATTAAAGCAACCAACATCAACTAACAGGAGAAAAGCATGCACATTTACTGAATTTTTACATGTACATGGGAGCCTTTGCAAGAGACTGAAGACCCAAAGAAATAAGCAGAGCAGGAAGCTTATATATCTTTTAGACAGGCAATAAATTTGTAAAGATTTGACAGGACAAAGGGGTTTGAGTTAAGAGTAATAAATGGTGAAAAAGTAACTAAAAAGATAAGGGTTAGTTTAACAAGGTTTGTTTATACAGCCTTCTTGGCCCCCAATTCTCATCTCTGGTGATAAGAATGTCTTCTTTCCTACTAGTACAGGAAGGGCACTTTCTACACGGGAGTTTAATGACCTGTTTTAGGGTGAGGGAAGGAGGTCAGAGTGGGTTTCCTGCATCTTCCATTTTCTCAAACTCCTTCAGTTTATGGTACACAATATGCCATGGTGCCATATTTTGGCATAGTATGTCCTGAACTGCATCATTATCAAATAAAACTGTATCATAATTTCATCAGGAACCATGACTTAAATTCCTTAAATTAAAAAAAAATCTCCAGTGTCATAATAAGTGCCCAATAAATATTTCCTAGATGATGGGAAGTTTACAAAAAGTAACCTAAGGCTTTAAAACACAATTCACTTATATGGTTTTGAAATATTAATAAAATCTGAAAATGTCCAAAGAACTACAATCTAAAAATGCCTATTATCCCTTCTCAGGAAGCAGACAGCTTGGCTGATGCAGAGGAAAGGTGCGATCAGCTGATCAAAACGAAAATCCAGCTGGAGGCCAAGATCAAGGAGGTGACTGAGAGAGCTGAGGATGAGGAGGAGATCAACGCTGAGCTGACGGCCAAGAAGAGGAAACTGGAGGACGAGTGTTCAGAGCTCAAGAAAGACATCGATGACCTTGAGCTGACCCTGGCCAAGGTTGAAAAGGAGAAGCATGCCACAGAGAACAAGGTATGAATCACATTCTGTTCTACCATATCGAGGTTCCGCCAGCCTAGTAAACCTGCTTTAAAGCAGATACCATTTCTTCTTTAATTTTTCAAGGTGAAAAACCTCACGGAAGAGATGGCAGGCCTGGACGAAACCATCGCTAAGCTGACCAAGGAGAAGAAGGCCCTCCAGGAGGCCCACCAGCAGACCCTGGATGACCTACAGGCAGAAGAGGACAAGGTCAATACGTTGACCAAAGCTAAGACCAAGCTCGAGCAGCAAGTAGATGACGTAAGTCCTGGATTATTGAAGAAATTATTTTCTTCGAAAGGAAGCTAAGCATTCCTTTACACTAAACATGATTTATATTTAGCTTGAAGGGTCCTTGGAGCAAGAAAAGAAACTCCGCATGGACCTGGAAAGGGCCAAGAGGAAACTGGAAGGTGACCTCAAGTTGGCCCAGGAGTCCATAATGGACATTGAGAATGAAAAACAACAACTTGATGAGAAGCTCAAAAAGTAAGCATGGAAGAACTGTTTATGAACTTGCTTTTGGTGGTGAGTATACACTCAATTGTTATTTTTTGCAACTTTCCAAAAAGGAAAGAGTTTGAAATCAGCAATCTGCAAAGCAAGATTGAAGATGAACAGGCCCTGGGCATTCAGCTGCAGAAGAAGATCAAGGAGCTGCAAGTAAGTTGGTATTTCTAAAAGTCTGGCTCAAAGAGGCACAGTTACCACACAGAGAAGCTAAGTGCATGCTTTTCACCACCCCCAGGCCCGCATCGAGGAGCTAGAGGAGGAAATCGAGGCAGAGAGGGCCTCCCGGGCCAAAGCAGAGAAGCAGCGTTCGGACCTCTCCCGGGAACTGGAGGAGATCAGCGAGCGGCTGGAAGAAGCCGGCGGGGCCACTTCCGCCCAGATCGAGATGAACAAGAAGCGGGAGGCCGAGTTCCAGAAGATGCGCAGGGACCTGGAGGAGGCCACCCTGCAGCACGAAGCCACGGCGGCCACCCTGAGGAAGAAGCACGCGGACAGCATGGCCGAGCTGGGGGAGCAGATAGACAACCTACAGAGGGTCAAGCAGAAGCTGGAGAAGGAGAAGAGCGAGTTGAAGATGGAGATCGACGACCTGGCCAGTAACATGGAGACCGTCTCCAAGGCCAAGGTTTTTATTAACTTGTCTCCTTTTCATTTTATAGAGTTTATATATGACTATATCCAATCTAACTGTACGAACTTTCAATGTTATCTCATTTTACGTCTGTTAGGCATCACTCTATTGAAATGAATCACTTCAGTGTTCCTATCTTATTTGTAGAAACCACTTTAAATATTGTCACTATGACCACGAAAGAATGTAATTACAGGAAAAAAAATTTTCTCTAAAAACCATACTCTACAGGATACAGAATTTAAGTGATGCTCATATTTTCCAAAAGGAAATGACCTAATTTTCATAATCATATGTGTATTCATTTAGCCCAAATTATGTGCCTCTACATCCAAGGCACCATGCAGGGCTTTGGAGTAGATAGAAAAGTACATAAAACTCAGCTCCTTTCCACAAGTAGTTCTCTCCAAATCCAGACTCACAAATAAAAGTATCTGCTCTTCCCATTGCCTACTTCCCACCACAGGGAAACCTCGAGAAAATGTGCCACACACTGGAGGACCAGCTCAGTGAAGTGAAAACAAAGGAAGAAGAGCAACAGCGCCTCATCAACGAGCTTTCGGCCCAGAAGGCGCGCCTACACACAGAGTCAGGTCAGCAGGTGCACAGCCGATGCGCACAGAGGCCAAGAATGGAAGGTGGGCCTCCACTTGTGAGCGCCCACCGGATGCCCATCACTTCTCAGGCCACATGTGTCCAGTATCACTGATTTGTCATTCCTTCTCCTTTTTACTGGGAGATGGTAAAAAGTATGGTTCTAAGCTATAACTGGAAGAAAATTAAGCCCTGGACTGAGATATTTGCTGTCGTGGCATTACTAAAAAAAAATAATAATCTATTCATATATACACACACATATATATATGTATATATATATCCATCCTGAAATATCAAAGAAAGCTCACATTTAAAAAAAAGAAATAACACCTCAACCATATCAAAGTTCTTGAGTTATTCTTTTCATCATGGAATAAGAGTTCTGATGTTACAGCAGTCTGTAAACTAGTTGGCACCTAGAAAACAGAACTAAAGCTCTCATGTTTTGTCTTTCCCAGGTGAATTTTCACGACAGCTGGATGAGAAAGAGGCTCTGGTGTCTCAGCTATCACGAGGCAAACAAGCATTTACACAACAGATTGAGGAGTTAAGGAGGCAGCTGGAAGAGGAGTCTAAGGTGAGAATTTTCCAGCTGAGATTTCCAATCCCTCGAACTTTGCAGCATGACATACAACTGAGCTTCACTTAGAGAATATCAATGATCAGAACATAAACTTACAATGCACATTTTCTGGTTGGTTCAGGCCAAGAATGCGCTGGCCCACGCCCTGCAATCAGCCCGCCATGACTGTGACCTGCTGCGGGAACAGTATGAGGAGGAGCAGGAAGCCAAGGCTGAACTGCAGAGGTCAATGTCCAAGGCCAACAGCGAGGTGGCCCAGTGGAGGACCAAATACGAGACAGACGCCATCCAGCGCACAGAGGAGCTGGAGGAGGCCAAGTACGGGGTCTTAGTGATGGGGACAGAAAGAGAAGTTTAAAAACAGTGAAGATAAAATAATGAAAGAAACAATACTCCAGACATGAAGATAGGTGAAAAATACCAGCCTATCTGATTACAGAGTGGTGGAAACCACCATTTTCTCTTTATAAACTGGTACATGTCCATTGAAGAAAGGGCCAAGACCACAGCCTTCCCCACAATCTCGTTTACTACAAAAATATCTTAAATTTCTTTCTAACAAAATGAACCAAAAATTATCAGCATATCCTTTACGAACTGAGTAGAATTTCCTTCAATATAAGAAAAAATGGAGACACTGAGGCTGTCTGATACATTATTATGAATATTATAATTAGCAATAATCAGTTTATCCCTACCTGGAATATTTAGAAGTTCAGAATGAGACTATCATACTCTGTCATTATTTAACAACCAGTATCAATAAACTTATTCATTAATTATGTACAGTTTTAATGGAATAAAACTCATGGGAGTTACACATGGAAAGGCAATAATCATTATGTTCCCAGTGAAGGAAACTTCTCTATATTGGATATAGCTTGGTAGTTGTTAGAATTAAGCAGAATGAAGGGGTCTGGCAAGCATTTCCAGAGGGAGCACTCCAGATAAGAGCATGGGCTGGGGGAGGTTGTGAGTTAAGGGGGCTGGCGAAGGAAGGTATTTGGGGAAAATGTGATTATGGAATAATATTTATTGTCTGGGGCTTCAGACCCAGAACATTAGTCATTAATCATATGCCCTCAGACATGTCACTTTGGGCCCCAGTTTCATCCATAAAGAGGACCATGTGAACACATGTTTTACGATGCTATTCAGCACTAGCATCTTTGAAGACATGCCTCCTGTTCACGGCCGTCACTTCGTCACCCTCTCACACCCTCACCTTGCTCACTCAGCTGAAGCGCTTACTCATTCTTCATCTCTCTCCCACACGCACACACACATTACCATCACCATGCACACAAAAAGGCCTGGCTCAGGAGTATGTTTGGCAACCCCAGAGATAAAGAGTAGACTTCACTAGGGAGAATTAAAGAGACAAAATGGGTACTGAGAAGACATTTTAGGAAACCTTAACAATTTGTGGACACAGGAGCAAAAAATTCTTGGGGAAAGCATGCTTTCCTAGTCAGCAGCTTTATTAAGTTCACTGTGGTGGCTTCAACTCTGCTCTTGGTCACCCGCACTGACCAACGTTTCAGGAAGAAGCTGGCCCAGCGGCTGCAGGATGCGGAGGAACAGGTGGAGGCCGTGAATTCCAAATGTGCCTCTCTGGAAAAGACAAAGCAACGGCTCCAGAACGAAGTGGAGGACCTCATGATCGACGTGGAGAGAACAAACGCGGCCTGTGCGGCCCTGGACAAGAAGCAGAGGAACTTCGACAAGGTGGCCCACAATGACCAGCTTCTTGGGGGAAAGTGGCCTGACTCTTGATTACAGAGGCTTAGTTCTGATGTACTTCCAGGTCCTGGCAGAGTGGAAACAGAAGTATGAGGAGGCTCAGGCTGAACTTGAGGCCTCCCAGAAGGAGTCCCGCTCTCTCAGCACTGAGCTGTTCAAGGTCAAGAATGCCTACGAGGAATCCCTGGATCACCTGGAAACCCTGAGGCGAGAGAACAAGAACTTGCAGCGTGAGTCTTTGTAATTCTTCTTCCAAAATGGCAGGGAGGCATCTTTTCAAGTTTTCATTTTTCTCAACTGAATTTGGTGTTTTACTATGAACCTACAGAGGAGATTTCTGACCTGACGGAGCAGATTGCGGAGGGGGGAAAGCATATCCATGAATTGGAGAAAGTAAAGAAACAAATAGATCAAGAGAAGAGTGAACTACAGGCTGCCCTGGAAGAAGCAGAGGTACATGTTTCGTTTGCTCACTTATGTCTTATAAACAAATGGAAAAATTAATAGCAACTGAGATCTGTCATGTGGTAAAGCTGCAGGGGATAACTCCTTAATTCAGTGAGAAATACTGAATTTCCTTGGGAATGCAGAACAGGCTAAATTAAGATGTATGAAAGTTTGTGCATTTTTTAACGCCTTCAAGAAATCATCATAATGTGCAGAACAAACAACAACAAGCTCTTCAGGTATCAATTGGGAAACATCATCAAAAAGACGTGACACCCACTGACCTCCCCTGTCCTTGGAATGTGGGTTCCGCTTGCCTTTCCTGCTCCCAGGGGCTGCTCCACAAACAGCCTTGAGACAGTGGTGTGGTGTTGAGAACACCTAGACGGTACACGTGACTAAATCCACTGATGGCCTCTTTGTAAACTTTTAAAATTTTGTGGGCAGAGGCACGATTCATTCTGCTTCCTGCCATTCAAGACAAGCCTCTTACCCAAGTCACTTTGCTATTATTAAATAGCCACTACCAAGCTGGAGTGGCCTGCCTCTTTCTTTGGTCTCTCCCTGCCCTCCCAAGGGCCAGTTGCAGATTATACCTGGGAAGATCCTGAGGGGGTTGAGAACCAAGAGTAACCTAGATGTTGCTTTTTAAAAAGGGATCTCTTGAGCATGAAGAAGGCAAAATCCTTCGCATCCAGCTAGAGTTAAACCAGGTGAAATCTGAGATTGATCGGAAAATTGCTGAGAAAGATGAAGAAATCGATCAGCTAAAGAGGAACCATCTCAGAATGGTGGAGTCAATGCAGAGCACCCTGGATGCTGAGATCAGGAGCAGGAATGATGCCCTGCGGATCAAGAAGAAGATGGAGGGAGACCTCAATGAAATGGAAATCCAGCTGAACCACGCCAACCGCCAGGCTGCAGAGGCAATAAAGAATCTTAGAAACACACAAGGAATACTGAAGGTACACTGGGATAAACACACATGGTGTCATGCAGTCAAGGTGTAACTGTGCAATTTATATGCCGTAAACCTAAATAATATGGTAATCAGTTGAAAATTTACACTGCTGAAAAATACACAGCTGAAAAATAGCTTGCTTCTGGAAAAGTCAAAGAAAAGTTCACTTTGTCAGCTGAAGACACTGCACAAATCACTTTATAGGAACCTCATTTGTATAATGTATATAAGTATATACACATATTTTTAAAATACATATATCTACACTTGTTTAATATATGTAAAACAACATCATTAGACTAGCTCATCTCTGAGGATGCTTTCTTGATCCAAAATTTTGTAGCTTTGGCCATGGTATTTTTTTATGATTCACAATCTAAAATATAACATCATGTTCTTTTGAGTAGATCTGCTACCCTAGGCTACAGAGAATGTCATTAAAGGGACTTTCTCATTTTTTCTCTCTAACCATACTCTAAGTTATTGAGAACAAGATGTGTCGATGACCCGAAATTTGTATTCACTTTCATTGGAACATGAGTAAGAGTCTTTGCCTCTTTCTGTGCAGGACACTCAGCTACATCTGGATGATGCCGTCAGAGGCCAGGAGGACCTGAAGGAGCAGCTGGCCATGGTGGAGCGCAGGGCCAACCTGCTGCAGGCTGAGATCGAGGAGCTGCGGGCGACCCTGGAGCAGACGGAGAGGAGCAGGAAAATCGCAGAACAGGAGCTCCTGGACGCCAGTGAGCGCGTCCAGCTCCTCCACACCCAAGTGAGTATAACAGAAGAGTGAAAAACACAAAGGAATGAAAATGAAATTCTTGCTCATATCGTAGCTTTATCTCAGAATGTACTCACAGTGTTTTATGGAGGATAACGTTTAAAACATTTAATATTTGTGGGTTAGTAATATTTATCTGTACTGTGACATCCGAAGTTGATTGTTGTTCAAAAATATATTGTCATCTCAGATAACTTATTGAACAAGGAGGGATACTAATTACTTAATTAACTAGCCTGTGAGTTCATTAGAAGTCTGGCATCCCAACTTTGCTCTCATATACTAAATATTTCTAAATTTGTTATTTTAACAGAACACCAGCCTGATCAACACCAAGAAGAAGCTGGAGACAGACATCTCCCAGATCCAGGGAGAGATGGAAGACATTGTCCAGGAAGCCCGCAACGCAGAAGAGAAGGCCAAGAAGGCCATCACGGATGTGAGCAGAGGGCAACACGGTGGTGCTCGAACTTGAATCCCGATGCGCCAGCCCAGCTCTCAACCGGTTTTGTTTCACTGCTAACAGGCGGCCATGATGGCCGAGGAGCTGAAGAAGGAGCAGGACACCAGCGCCCACCTGGAGCGGATGAAGAAGAACCTGGAGCAGACGGTGAAGGACCTTCAGCACCGTCTGGACGAGGCTGAGCAGCTGGCCCTGAAGGGCGGGAAGAAGCAGATCCAGAAACTGGAGGCCAGGGT
>NC_064814.1:58055861-58109256 GCF_023721935.1 Panthera uncia
GCTATTCGTACAGTGTGGGTTTTTCTGGGATGTTAACTCAAAGCCACTCTCTAGAGCAAGTCTCTGGGTAGCTATGGGGCACCGAGTGCAGGGCGACAGGAAGGACTATAGCGCTTTCTGGCTGTGTAGCCCTGGCAAGTCACAGTGGTGCCGAGAGCCTCTGGCAGGACCACGAGACCGTCGGCCACAAGACTCACAGGGCCCTTATCTCCATCTTGCCAATGAAGAAACCGAGGCTCAGGGAAGAGAAGTAATGTGCTCAAGGTCGCACACCTGGTGGACACTGGGCCTTGCACTGAAGCCAGGTGCACCTGCCTCTGACGCAGCGTGCCCGCTGCTGCCCCAC
Organism: Panthera uncia; assembly: GCF_023721935.1. Taxonomy (NCBI): domain Eukaryota; kingdom Metazoa; phylum Chordata; class Mammalia; order Carnivora; family Felidae; genus Panthera; species Panthera uncia. The sequence goes on from NC_064814.1 coordinate 58,056,208, forward strand.
AGTGCTGCTCTTGGTTCCTCCAGGACTCGGTTCCTCGGCAGCACGTGGTGCCAGGCCGAACTCCTCCGTTCCTTTGTGAGGCCTAGACCACAAAACAGTGGGCAGCAACCCAAAGGCAAGTGTATTTGGTTTCCTGACTGAGGGACTGGACTTTTCAGAGCCTTTAACCTCAGAGTGTACGCTGTGGGGCTCCCAGGCAGAAGTAGAGGCTGCGGCGTCCCCGTGTGTACTTGTCAGGTGTCCAGAGCTTTGCAGAGCTCAGTCAGACACAGCGGCTTCCCCAAGGCTGATACCCGGGAGCTCAGCCCCTCTGCCCATCCCCCAGGACTCGGGCCTCAGTTTCTTCCCTTCTCACTGGGCGTACTCGCCCTTAGCAGGCTCTCGGCCACCATCCACACGCCCTTGGCACCCCAATCTCCATCTGTAGACGCGGCCTCATCTGCAAGCTCAAGGTCCGTATGCACACCCACCCGCCCCATATATCCTGCAGCTCCTTAAACCCAGCACAGTCAAAACTGAACTCATCGTTCCCTTAAGCCTGCTGCATTCTGATGTCATTTCTCTCTTGGCAAATAGCACCATCGTCCTCACTGTCACTGAGCAGGACAGCGGGGGCCATCTGGGACTCCTTCTTCTCCCTCAACTCCTACATCTAGGGCCTGTCCACTTTCTTTTCTTTAAAACCCACAGACTCAGCTCGAACCTCTCCTGCCTCACCTTTTTAAAACTCGCCACACCTGCTCCAACATCCCCCTCCAGGCTTTTCTCCGTATTTCTTGCCAATGACTTTCTAAATCACCCATATGACCCCATCCGTACCTTGCACACAACCTTTCCATGGCTCCCCACTGCCCACAGGATAAAAATATCCAGGTTCCAAGACCCATCATGACCCTTCATGACCCATGCCAATCTCCAGCCTCAGATCCTACTGCCCGGCTCTCAAAATCGGAGTCCACCACACGGAAAACAGAGCTCCCTGAACTCATTCAGGGCTGTTGCACTTCCTGGAGCCCGGAGGGGTGACGGGGATGGGGGGAGCCTATCTATAGTCCCTGCTGTCCCCTCAACGCAATGCTGTTCAGGACCACGGAGAGCGTCACGTGGGAACCCCCCCCCCCCCCCCCCCTAGTCCGGCTCTGCCTCGGGTCTACCCAGCTCACCCTTTCGACTCGCCCTCAGAACCTCGGCACAGACCATGACTTCCTCCAGAAAGCCCTCCTCGACCCACCTGAAAACTGTCGTCTCCTCTGGGCTACCTGAGTAGCCTGTGTGTGCCTCCCTCTCACCAAAGCCGTTGTGCTCACTGTGTTTGTCCATGAGTCCACCCCCCACCCTGCCCCACAACCAACTGTGAGCCTCGGGGGCCCATACCCTGATTCATCTCCACAGCCCAGTGCAGAGGCGCTCAGAGAATGTTTGTTGATTGAATGAGTAAATGACATTTAGCAGGTGCTCAGGAAGTGTGTGTTGATTTGCATCATGTATCTGTTGCTCTGAGTGACTCAGAAACCAGCCGCGTTCCTCTCCTGGCTCCTCTGGAAAAGGCATTTTTCTCCCTGACCGACTCCACCCTCCCTTAGTTTCCATGTCCCATTTGCCTCCACCCTTTGATTACCTTTCCCACAAGTCGGCACCCACCGTGGGGGAGACGGTGCCCCCTCTCTGCTCCTGCCATTGCCAACAGCGGACTTGTCAGAGCCCCTCCACCCCCCAGCCTGGGCTTGCCTTGCCAGTTTTGCTCAGAATGCTCTGTCCCTGCCTCTCTCTCCTGCTCAGAACAGATGGCTCTGAGTCCCCACTAACACAGAAGTTCCTGTTCTGTCATTTGAACATTTTTAACGCTTTCTAAATTATAGAAGATTCAGTCTCCTTTGATCATGGACTCAGACTATCAGAAACAAAGAATCCCTTGAAGGATACGGCGCCCAGCTTCTTCCCGGTCCTGCCAAGACGCTGATCTGAGAGAGCGCCAGTGGCCCGCCCAAGGGCGTCAGGATGGACGCCATCGTTGTTTGGTTTTCCTTCCATTGCTGTTCAGAGCCCATCCCCCTTCCCAGCAACACCTGGTTTCCTGCTCTTAATGGAGCTAAAAAGCAAGGAATGACCGTGGGGTCCAACTGGACTCTCTCCCCCGGGGCTTTAAATCTCGAGTAGGGTGGCGAGAAAATAGGGAAAATTGTTTGGCGCTTTGGTGAAGGTCCCCAGTAAGACGGCCCAGGAGCCCTGGCTTCGGAATCTGCAACGTGCTCATCAATTCTGTGAGCCCCTGACGTGCTTCCAACAAATCCCTTTCTTGCCTAAGCCACTCAGTTTCTTCTGCACATCACCAGACAACCCTAACCGATATAGTCACACAGCTTCCTGTGTGCGGTAAAACTGGCACCAGTGGCCTCCTCCCGCCTGTCTCTAGAGGCCGCATTAAGCCAAAACCCTCACAGTCCGACTCAGACATGGCGGAAAGACAGACACTTTAGGGCATGAAACGGACAGAACGATGTCTGGCGATGCAGGGAGCAAGCCAGCGTCGGGGTGATCATCCCAAAGCCCGTGCCCGACCTTCTGAGCCTGAGGTCAGGGTGGAAGAAGAAGCTCACCCCCGCCCACGCTCTCGAGTGCCCCACGCGGACCAGCGCACCTGTGTGCCAGGATCACACCGGGAGCTGGAAGGCAGCGGCTTGCTCGGGGGAGCGGTCGGCGGGCTGAGTGGGCGGCTCGGGCTTGAGGGCCTCGTCCTGCTGACCAGAAGCACATCCTCACCCGCATTCCCAACACCAAGACTCTCGGGAGTATCAGGGCCTGGGATTGCTCAGAAGTGACCTTTAGGCCAGACAGGTGTGATGGATTGACGTCTCCGGCCCCAGCGGCTGGGCTCTCGAGGACCCACACCTGTGACCCCGGGGCAGCGAGGCCTGAGCAGACGCCCGGGCGGGCTCTCACTCCTGGCTCCCGCCAGCCCAGGCCCCGCCCCGCCCACCCCACCCCCCCACCCTTCGGATGATAACACCCTGCAAACTCCGGGCTGGGCATTCTGTCCTGAGTCCTAGTGAGCACCACCCTGCCCAGCCCAGCAACCCAAACACCAGAATGCACTGAGTCAGAAGGAACTACTCTGGATTCAGGGTTCGAGCCCCAGCGCCTCCTGGTCCCCCCAGTTTCTCCGGCCTCCCCCGTTCCCCCAAAGCACACACACACACACACACACGCGCGCGCGCGCGCCTCCAAGACGTATCAGATACATTTATCCCGCTCTCTCCAGGGGAATTCTCCTGCTTTGCTCCTCCGGCCCCTCCCCGCACCTCCGCAGGGTCTCCTGGGGGACTTAACGCTTCCTCTGCCCACAGGTGGCCTCACTCGGCCTGGTGCTTCTCTGTCATGGGCTGTGAGGTCCAAGGGTGGGTTTGGAGTCAGAGTTACTGCCCACAATCAAGATGGGCACCAATGATACCAACACCTGTTTCTGGAACTTGCAGGGACGAGGTCTCTGACCTCTGACCTTTCCCCCCAGCCGCTGGACTCTGGGCTGGTGGCTGTTCTGACTCATAGGAAGCCCTTGTCCGTGTTATGGGAATGGAGCCTCACAGGGGGCCTTCTCAGGGCTGCAGGGAGGAAGGTTCAGACCCGAGAGCAGGGCATCTGTGGGCCCAGACCCAGCCAGTGAGAATCATACAAGTGTGGGCTGGAGAAGCCACATTCGACGCCCCTCTTAAACACAGCAGGGCCCCAAGCGGGGCCATGGCATCCTGGCTCCCACACAGACCAGGAGCCTCCTTCTCAGGAGAAAACAAGGGGATCCTGTGACCTACAACAGGAAATACATGTTTGGTCTTCATCCTGTTTCCCGCTCAGAGCTCCTAAAACCTCTGGAATTTCCTAAATGCCAGAGAGCCCTCAAGATGCCTTTTGTTTGTTAATGAGGTGGCATCTGGACCCCACCCAAGGGGGGGCCGTGGTCAGGAGCAGGCCGCACGTGACCAGAGGCTGGCACCTCAAGTCCCACCCCCTGACCTCTGGGGACCCACGAGGGGCGGGAGGTCCGGTCGGTCGCCGGTGGCCAATGACTCGATGAGCCGTGCGGTTCGGCGAAGCCTCCGGGAAAACCCCAGAGGACGGGGCTCAGAGAACTTTTACAAGAAGCTGGTGAGGCAGGGAGTGCGGCGTTTCCCCGGGTTCTGGAGGCCGCCCCAGCGGACGGCAGGACCCGAGGAGGGGGCCGAGGGGACCTCTGACCCATAGCCGGTCAGTCAGAAGTACAGCCGACAGCCCGGCCTTGCACTTGGCCCCTCCGGTGGGGCGGGGTGGGGGGGTGGGCAGTCTTGTAGGACCGAACCCTTAGCCCGTGGACTCTGACACTCTTTCCGGGTACATGGGGTCAGAAAGGAGTGGAGGGGCAGGAGAACGGCTGGTGTCTGGAATGGCTCGGGGTGTGGGAAGCCCGGCATTTGCTGTGATGGGGTACAGGTCCCTTGCCAAGTAGGCTTTTTAAAAATAATTTCAGGGACAGCCTGTTTTATGAGCTTCAGGTGTCAGATGGTGGGTGGAGGGGCTGGCCAGCTTGGTGGTGGGCACTCCTGACGAAGGGCTGAAGAGGGGGACAGGTGTGGCTAAGCTGGAGAGCCCAGCTCCTGGGGCTTGTCCATCCAACAGGAGGACAGGGAGGACAGCACAGGAACGCAGGGAGGGAGGGAGGTGAGTGTGAGTCTGATGGGAGGCGGGCCCGGCAGGACCAGGGGAGGGGGAGAGGAGCTCGTGCTGGTGGGGCAGAGAGAACATGTCCCCCCCACTGCTGCCCACCTGGAAGCTGGCGGCCTCCCGCAGGGCCCCCCGCGCCCAGCTGCTCTGAACCCAGGGTGAGTGCAAGTCCTACAGAGCCAGCCTTCCCTGCGGGCTGTGCTGGGGTCAGAGCATGAGCCGTGGGGGTGGGGGGCCAGGGTGCAGACACCCCCACTGTGGCTGCAGGGCAGCGGAGTCTGTGAGCGACCCCAGCCCTCCTCCTCGGGGAGGCTTGAAGCCACATCGGCACCAGAGTGCAAAGCCCGGCCTTTTGTTCAGAGGGTGACTCAGGCCAAGGGGGTCTTGTGCCCTCCTGACCTGCAGAGTGGGGGGGCCTGGGTCAGAGTGAGACGTCCCGGGTGGGGATGCCTAGGGACCCTTGCCCTGCAGCCCTGCACCCCCGGCCAGGGCTTCCTCTCCACCCCCTCCCAGCAGAGACACCTTGAGGCTGTAAAAAACACGCTCGTAAAAGGCCTGAAATCCACTTTTACTCGGGGCCCACAGGCAGCCAACCGGGCTGAGGACCCGGGGCTGGGCGGGCGCAGGCCCAGGCCTCCCGCCGAAGGCGCTGACAGCTCAATTCCCGCCACAGGCCCTGCCAGCTCTCTGGCTGGGAGGGAAGAAATGACAGGTGCAGCTCGGCTGGGGGCCCTGAGCCACAGCCAGAGGGGGACAGGGCCCTGATGCTGCGGCGGCCAGCGGGAGGGGTGCAGGGAGGCGGGCAGGAGGGCGGGGGCCTCAGGGGTCCTCTGTGGCAGCGCCCGCGCCAGAAAGCAGGGCTCGCCTCTCCGTGTCCTCGCCGTCCAGGGTCCCTGCGGGAGGAAGGACGCTCAGCCAGCCCTCACGGAGGCCCAGGCCCAGCTTCCGCTGGCAAAATGAACTCCAGATGCAACCCTTCCCCCAAACTTCAGTGCCACCACCAGGGTCCTGGCCCCACTGCTTCCCCCGGTGATGGCAGGGCCTCCCGTGACCTCTCTGCCGACCCTCCAGTCTGTTCTCTTCTGCACGGTAAGTAAGACACCTCGGGGTCCATCTGTGGCAACCACACAGTGGCTCTGTCTCAGAGCTAAGGCCACGGGCCCTACAAGGCCCTCAATTGCCGGCTCTGGCCTCCTTTCTGCCACCTTTGTCCCCACCCCTGTCCCCTGCGTTCCTGCCCCAGCCACACTGGCCTCCTTGCCAGGCCTCAAGCACATCAGCTACATTCCCACCTCGGGACCTTTGCACTGGCCGATCCATCCTCCAGATAGCTGCAGGGCTCGCTGCCCCACCCCCAACCCTTTGCTTCAGTGTCAGTGTCACCTGTGCAGTGGGGACCCCGACGACAAGTTTCAACTTGCCCCCACGTGTCTCTCTCTCTCCCCCACTCGCCTACTTGGAGCTTCCCTGTGGCACTGGCCACCCCGAACAGTCTCTCTCTTGCGCTTCCTGTCTGGCTGCACCTTCTAGAGCCTCAGCTGCACGAGGGCTTGGACTCCGTGTTTCCCCCCTACGTCTGGCACATAGCAGGGGCGTAATGAATGAATGAGCAAATTAAAAAACAAACAAATCAGCCGGCTCAGGGGGCGGCCAGTGCGGCTTGCCCCCGGGAGCCCAGCCCCGCTCCTGGCGTAGGTGATAGGTGTGCAGGACAGGGTACCTGTGCCAGGCGCCCGGGCCCGGGCCTGGTCCCACTCCAGGCGCAGCGCCGTCAGCAGGAAGCAGCCCCCGCCCAGGGCAATGACAAATGCACAGCACAGGAAACTCTGCTGGAGGCTGAGGAAGGCCTGCAGGTAGGAGTCTGGGCGCCCGGCCCTCAGGGTGCTGGACACCTGCAGAGAGAGGCTGGCCTGCAGGTAGGAGTCTGGGCGCCCGGCCCTCGGGGTGCTGGACACCCGCAGAGAGACGCCGGCCTGCCGGCCTTGGTGGTCCCCCCCCCCACGCCCACCGAGGAGCCACCCCTCCCCTCCACCACACCCACCGAGAAGCCACTCCTCACCAGTCCAGTAAGGTAAGGGCTGCTGGCGTCCCCCAGGATGTGGCCCACTGTGATCTGCAAAGCCTCTGCTGTCCCCCGGCACCTGGGCACCACCACGGACTGCAAAACACAGGACACCGGGGCAGCCCCCAAGCAAGGGCAGAGTGTGGGTGCCTCTGGTCCCCACCTGCCAAGGACCTGCCTGGAGGGCAGCTGGGCTGGCCGAGCGAGTGGGAAGGAAGGGGGTGAGCAAAGCCCCAGCACTAGGACGTCAGGCCCCTCCGAGGGATGGGGGCGCCGAAGCCCCTGATGAGGCCTGCTCTCGAGGGTTTGCTCTTGGACGGGGCAGGGACCAGGCCTGGCTCTGACTCGTGGTGACGGGGCCGGGGCGTCCCAGCTCAGGGCCCAGGAGGCGGGCCGGCCTGGCCGGGAGAGGACGCACGGCCGGGTGTCTGTGTGTGTGGGTGCTGGGCTCAGTGGCACCGAGGGCTCAGCCCCTCTCTTGGGAAGTTCGAGCCCCACTGGGTGGACACACAGTGGCAGACAGCGTGGCTGGAGAGACCCCCGCGACCCCATGGAGGGAGGTGGGGGATTAAGAGCATGAATTCCGAAGTCAGGAATGTCTGGGTTCCAATCCCACTCGCTGGCTGTGTGCCTTCAGGCAAGTCACTGTGCCTTTCTGTGCCTCAGTCTCCCCATCGCCACACGGGGATGATAACTAGCTGCTGGAGGGATGTGCTCGTGGCCATTCTTCCTCTGGTACCTGGAGGCTTCGTGGGGACGTCAGACCGAAATAGTGCCCTTTGGCCCCAGGAGGCAGAGGGTTTCCAGACACTTGAAGGTGGTGTGGCCTCTGCCTGCCAGGCCCTCCCCGCTCAGGTCCAGCTGGAGCATCTCCACCGGTCCCTCGGGACTGAGCTCCCAGAGGTCAGAGGCCTGCCCTGAGCTCCCACAGCCCCCGAGCGCGCCCCTAACTGAACACACAGCCCCCACGCTGGAAGGTTCCCCCTTCATCCCCCCCAACACACACCCCTCCGTCGTCTGGACGGCAAAGCCCCTGTCGGAGTTCTCTGGAGGTTCCTGGATTACAGCAGGATGCCAGGCCCAGAGCAGACTACGAAAGTCTGCCAAGCAAACGAGTCCAGTAGAACCATCTGGAAGACCAGTCCCAGGACAAACCCAGCCAGAAGCCAGGGTTGCAGCAGGGGAGGGGAGGGGAGGAGCAGGAGGAGGGGTCTAAGCAGAGGCCAGGCGGTCACACAGTCCTAAAGGGGAGCTCCCCACCCCAGAGCCCCATCCCCAGCACCTAGCGGAGGATAACAATTAGCATTTATTGAGTGCCTCGTGCATGCATTTTATGCACCTCATGTATACATTTTACAGATCCACTCAACCACCCCACGAGCGAGGTATGATCGTCATCCACGGGTCCCAGATGAGGAAATTCTCCGCAGGAAGGGAAGTAACCTGTCCGCGGTCACCCAGCCAGGAAACAGCAGGACAGGCATTTGAGCCTCCGGAATCTGACCTTTGACCACTTGGCTGTTAGGAGCAGGGAGGAGCCTGTCCAGCAGTGTCTGCTATGAGACACTTGGAAACGCGGAAGGACGAGGAGGGCAAGCTCACGCAGCCCCGCACGTGGGCAACTGGCAGAGAGAGCAGGGAAGGGCGTCCCAGGCAGGGAACAGAGTGAGCAGAGGTGTGAGGCAGGGGCCCAGCGCCTGGAGCCCCAGGACGGGCAGGCAGGGCCAGGCAGCAGGAGTGGGTGACAACTGGCTGCCCCCGGTCACTGACAGACACTCTGTCCAGGTGGCGAGAGAGGCTGAACCTCTAACCCTGACTGGGACCTGCCGACGGGACAGAGCAGGAGCTGACCATGGCTTTGCACCTTCAGGGAGTGCTTCCCCCTTGCCTGTAATTATGGGATTACCCACGGGTGGTCTGGGGGGACAAGCAGGTGACTCCTAGAGGGTGGGCCCCGCATGTCTGGAAAAGTCCTTGCCGGCTGCTTGGACCCTCAGAGTAAGGTCCAGACAGCTGGTCCTTCCCACACCCCCCAGGAGCTGCTGGGCCCAGACCAAGACAGGTCGGTCCCCTGCCCGTTCTGGGTCCTGCTGCCTCCAAGGGGGGTGGGGGGCAAAGCTGGCCCTGCCCACAGCGGGAGAGCCCAGCAGGTAATTTTAGACGTTACAGGCTTTGGCTTCCTAAAACAGCTCCCTCTATTCTGAGACAAAGCGCCTCTGTTTCTGGCTTTCCCTTCTCAGAAGAGCTGTTCCCTTTCCAGCCTGGGACATAACCAGCATCGGCCGAGGGCCCACAGAAAGTCCGAGCGGCAACCATCAGGTGCAAACTCCCTGGCAGCCTGCCTCCTGCATCCCCCCTCAGCCCTCACCCCAGACTCGCTGGGGAGGGTGAGACAGACGGGTGGGCAGAGCAGGGAAGCATTGAGACAAGGGCCCAGAAGAACAGGAGGGAGATAACCCTCGAGGGGGTGGGAGAAATCTGCTGAGGAGGTGGGGGGTGCGCCTGGCGGCTGGATTCCAGGACCGCGGAGGAAGAGGCAGTGAGTTCCACTTCTGCTCAACTCCCTGCTGCCAGGGGCAGGTACCCCTGTGGGGCCCACACGGACAGGAGGCTGGGGAGGGAGCCGGAGGTGCCATCAGCAGGGGGAGCTCAGCCTGGGGACGGGGGCGGACACAGGCTGGGCAGACCAGATCCAGGGGAGCAGGACCCTCCGGGCAGGGCGGGGGTGCTGGAGGCGTGCCTGGGGCCAGGGGGTGAGCTTCTTGTCCAGGGGCTTGGGGTCAAGGGACCGACTGTGCCAGTCAGAGTCCCGCAGGGGTTCACAGCCTGGGGAGCCGGGCGCGTTAGACCAGTGTTCTCCCAGGGCGCTCTGAGGAGCCTATGGGCACCACGGGGGACGTCCGTTAGAAAGGCACAGCCTGGACCCCAGCATGGACCCACTGAACCAGACTCTGAGGACAAAATGTCCCCCACACCTGGTTCTCACGCTCACTGAGGTCTGAGAGCCCCTGGACCACACAGCTGCTGAGGTGTCTTCCCTGGCCTCTGGGTTGTCATGTAGGTAAGAGGGTCAGAGAGAGCACCGTCCCTCAGCGGGACTGACGTGGGGCCGGGGAGCCCACACTGACCCCCAGGAACAGGCAGGTGCGGGATGCCAGCAGGGATACGGGCCTCCTCGGTCCCGGTCTCTCCTTGGGCCTCAGGAGCCAGCACCTGCCAGCAGATGGGACCTCCGTGCTCTCCCTGCCCAGAGCTCACCCCGCTGGGCCTGGACCCGTCTCCACCACCCTGCCCTGCCTGCCCCTGGGGGTGCTCCTGTCTCACCTCTGGAAAAGCATCACCAGCTTCCAGCTACCTTCCAGCTCCCTCCCTCCCTCCCTTCCTTCCTGCCTCCCTCCCTGCCTTCTCCCCTGCCGTTCCCCCTGCCTCCATCCCTCCCTCCCCTCCTCCCTGCCCTCCAGCCCCTGTCACCACCCATGCTCACGCCTTACAACACGCACCTTGTCACTCACAGCCTGCTCCCCACCTGCATGTGGCCCAAGACCACTCCCTCCCGGAGCCCCTACTTTCCCTGTCGGGGACTGAGCTCCAAAGTCTGCAAAGTTGGCCCAGCTTTGGCCACTGACTGTCTGACGTCAATCCTTCACTAAGGGTTTCAGGAAGGTGGGAAGCAGGGAAGGGGACCAGGAAAGTCTCCTGGGGTGCAGAGACTTGCTACGCTTTGGGGCCTTGGGGCCGGAGGTCTCCAAGCCAGGGGAGGAACAGAGGGAGCCCCAGGTCACACCTAGCACAGCCCCCAGGGCAGCCCCAGCCTGCTCCCAGCAGAGCCCCAGCTGGGTCAAACCACGGCTGGCTGGCCCTGTCGCCCCTCCCCTGCCCCCAACACACACACACACACACACACACACACACACACACAGTGCCACAAAGAGCCTGGCTCGGCCAGGTTAATCATTCCTGCAAACACAGACACTGGGGTGCCCCGGGCACGGCCCTCACACATCTGCGGCTGCCATGTGGAAAGGGACAGTGCCCTGGGGGGCGGGTTTCAGCTCCACCTGAATGCCCAGATGTCAGGGTGGGGGTAGTCAGGCTCCCGGTGCCTGAAAGTGGGCCACCCCCCGAAGAAGACATTTACGAAGGCTTGGCTGCCGCTGCCCCGCTCTGCCTGCCAGGCCGGACAAGGAGACTGAGGCCCAGGGCCGTTCATCCTCTCTGTGGCCGAGTCTGGGCTGGAGAGAAGGGCAGAAACGACCACCAGCCCTGCAGCTGATCCGCCCCGGGAGTCAAAGGGCAGCGTGGGCTACACCTGCCGAGCCTGGGCCATGGTGGGGGTGCAGACCATCTAGGCCGTGTGTGAGCAGGCCTCGTGGGCTCGTTAAATGATCGTGCCTCCCCACAGCCCCCTCGAAGTCGCATGGAGGGCACAGGACTCGAGAAGGTGGAGAGGGCTCTGTGGAGCCCCGGCCAGCATCCTGCCAGAGCTTCCCTCGGTCGCCTCGTTCGCCCTCACAGTAACCACGAGTATTTCAGAGTTTTTCACCCCACTGTGCACACGGGGAAACTGAGGCTCGGAGACACGGAATGACTTGCCCATGACACACACAGCTAGTAAGCGGCAGGAGTGGGGCTGAAAGCTAGGCGTCTCCTCCGTCCAGGACCAGGCCCGGCAGCTGGTCACCACAGGACAGCTGTCAGCCTGTCGCCAGGCTCCTGGGCTCCCCTGTGCACGGTGTTGGACTATGCCAGGACTTCAGGGGGCAGGAGGGCTCGTAGGGGTCCCCAGGTCTGGGTCCCACAAGGGCACAGCTCACCAGTGTTCCAAGTGCTCTCCTGATGGCTCCCGGAGGGAGGCAGGGAGGCTGGGCAGAGAGCGTGAGGCTCAGGGACGGCCACGCTGGACTCTGGACATAGTGGAGTCACGTGGTCGGGCCTCACTTTAGCCTGAGCCGGCCCCTGGCCTCGCAGACCGTGACATGGGAGCCGAGGCAGCCTGGACCCACCTGGCTTGTGGCTGTAACCCTGAAGTCCCACATCCCCGTCCACACACCCAGAGCTTGTGGACAAGTACAGTCAAGAAAGAGGGAGGGGAGGCATCAAAAAAGCCTAGGCCCCTGTCCTGGCTCGGTGCCTCTGCATGCTGGGCGACTTTGGCCCGGGTACCTGCCTTCTCTGAGCCTCCGTTGGCTCATCTGCAAAATGCAGCCAATGGTCAAAGGATATGTTTGAGAGTGTCAGGAAGGCCCCGTCCAAGGAAACTGTCCAATGACTTCAGTCCCCCGCCCCATGGTCTCTGAAGCCCCTCCCAGCTTCCAGGCCAGCGGACAGCAGAGACCCAGCCCCACACCTACCAGCAGGATGTCGGCAACCACCGCCCAGTTGCAGGACAGAAGCAGCTCCCCGAGGGCCAGGAGCACCTGTGGACAAGGGCCCTGGTCACCGACCCTCCCTGCCGGGTCTCTTCCCACCTGCAGAGAGAGACCGAGGCCGCACAGAGAAGGGCGCCATCAGATCTGCTGGGGGAGGCGAGGCCTGAGCTGCGTCTTTGGTTCCAGCAGCCTCCAGGGTGGGCAGACATTCCCGTCTGGGCGGGCTGGCGGCCATGACCCAGAGGAGAGCGCCAGGCCCCGGGCCTGGGAACAGCCTGCTCCCTGATGGACGGCCCCCAGGCCCAGCTGCTGAGGTCCCCCGCGGGGCCCCAGGAAGAGGCAGCCAGGACTTCTGGGCCACTTGAAAGCTGGGAAAACAGACTGGAGAGGAGAGAGGCCCAGGGACTGAATAGTTTGCTCACCCCTCCTGTGTTCCCCTAAGGCCTGCATACGCTGAAAAGGTACACACAGTGGGCCAGCCCACCTGCCTGGCCCGGGCACTCCATCTACAGTCCCTCCCAGGCTACCTCCTTCCCAGGCCCCTTGAGCAGCACAGGGGAGGCCAGCAAGGCCGAGCCAGGGGCAGGGCCAAGGTTTCCCAGGGGTCACCGGCTGGCCCAGGGCAAAGCCGGCCTGGAGCGTGACTCCTGGGCCCTGGCCAGCGGCCCACCCCCTTCCCCGATACCTGTGGGGCTGGTTTAACTCTGTGTGCCCCCCTCCCTGCCCCACTGTCTGCCGGGGACCAGGGGCCACTGTGGGCCTGCCCCACCCAGCAACCTGAGTCCCTGCCTCTGCAGAGGATTGGGACAATCCTCATACCCCTCGCTCAGGAAGAGTTTAATGAAGCGGCAAGAAGGGGAAAAAAGGCATTTCTCAGCGCTTCCAGGAGCTTATGCTGGAGTGGAATTAGTCATTCCTGGAGTCACGGGGCTGTGCTGGGGCGGCCCAGGCTCTGGTCCCCAAAGGCCCGTGACACTCAGGGCAGAGGAAGTGAAGGAGCCCGGTCACCTGCCACGTACCGGGCGCGTCCGCTCTCGCGACATCCACCCACGCCCTCAGCCATTTCGTGTGGCCCGTCCCCAGGCCCGCCTCACACATCAAGCTCAGGTGAACCCCTCACCCCTGCGCTGGCCCTTTGCAGGTCGAGGCTGGAAGAGGAAGTCGGAGGAAAGGCCAGGATGGGGAGGGCCTGGGGGGAGGTGGCGCTGAGAGCAGGGGGGAGGCAGGATCTGCGGAGGAGCCCCCCAGGGAGGCAAGAAGCTGGGCTGCACCCACCGCCTGGCCTGGCCTCCACCCCGGCCTGGGGAGCTGTGCCAGCAGATCAACCCCCCCTCCCCCCCCCACCCCCCGGCCTGGGGCTGGGCCTGGTGGGAATCAGGAAGTCCCCGGGGGCAGGTCCGGGCTGCAGACCCACATTCCAGCCTGACAGTCTTGCCAACCCAGGCCTGTGAGGCCACATGAAAGCCCAGGGCGCTCTCACGCCCTCCCCTCTGCTTCTCGGTCTGGGCCTCCACCTGGGCGGCGGCGGTGCCCTCCTCACATCCTGCACCACAGCCGGCCGTGTCTCTCCCCCGCTCCCCCACAGCCACATGACACACGGAAATACATTCTCCTTCCTCCGGCTGCGGCAGGGTGGATCCCGACCCCAAAATAGAGCCCGCAGAGGGAGGCTGCAGCCACAGGCCGCCCGGGGATGCCAGGTTTCCTGAAACACACCTGGAAATCCTCGAGGGGCGAAGGCCGGGCCGGGAGAGGCTGGCTTCTTCCTCACCCTGTAATTACCGGCCTCCCCACGCTCCAGGAGGGCCGGCCCGCCCTGCCCCGCCCTGTCCTGCCCGGCCACCCCGGAGGTCACCGCCCTCTGGGCCTGGGTCTCCCCGGTACCGCGTGGTGAGGACCCAGGTGCCTCCGGCACCCCCGGCCTGTGCTTCTGTGTCCCCAGCAGGCTGAGTGCAAACTCAGAGCTCAGAGGCTCCCGTGACTACATCAGACCCCGGCTCCACAGGTCAACAACCAGCCCGAAAGGGCCCCGGTTTGAGGCCAAGCCAGCAGGAGGAGGCGCCGGCCATTCAGAGCCCTGCTCCGTGGGCGCCCCAGCCCTGAAGCCCCAGGCACCACCCAGACACCCTCCTGTGCCTCTCAGCGGGTCGAGTCCCCCAGCTCGAGCTGGTTCTCTCCTCCGGCCCCTGTCACCCAGCGTGGCCGAGCCGGCAGGACAGGCCCCAGCACAGACCGGCCGCCAGCAGCTCCCTCTCCTCTGGGAAAGCCTGCTGTACCCTGTCACTCGAGCAGGACACGGGGCCGTGGGGCTCCTGCATCCTCGACGCCCCTCAGCCCTGCTCAGTCCTCCCGTCCTCTCCTCCTCAGCAGTTTCCCAGGCCCCACCATCCCTCCCAACGCCAGCCCTGGAGGGGACTTCCAAAAGGGAAATCGGACCCTGCCCTCGTCCCCTTTGCGCCTGTGCTGGCTTCCCTGCACGCTGACTTAGTTCCCCGGGCGAGAGGGCCTGGGAACGCTGCCCGGAGCCTGAGAAACCAGGAGCCCCTCGGCCTCTGGCCGCTTCCATTTCAGACTCAGGAGGATTTCCCCCTCGAGCTGGGGCAGCGGTGGTGAATATCCCCAGCCTTAGTCACCCCCGGTCAGAGATGCAAGGCGCACGCTGTGACACGTGCACACGCACTCACATACACAGACCCACACACGTGCACGCTTACATAGACGTTCGTAACCTGGGACGCACACACACTCACCACAAGTACACGCATGTGCGGCGAGCAGGGATGACTCTGGAGGCGACACCACGTGCGGTAAAAGCACCCGCCAAACAGTGGCAAACGCGCTGGGACAGGTGTGCCGGGGTGAACGAGCACGCACACCTGTGTCCTTGCGGCCTCCCAACACGGACAGCAAGTTGTGCACACACACGTGCACGTGCACACACAGGTGGGCTTGGGGAAGGAGACGGTGAGCAGCCCCGTGGCAGTGCCCGTGGCAGGGAGGGCCGGTTACTGGGCTCTGACACGCAAAGACTGGATTCTGGGCCTCGCCAGAAAGGGAAGGGAGGAACCCCCGCGGGCTCAGAGGACCGGGGCAGGGCCCAGACGCCATGCTGCCCTTTCTCGGATCAACTCCGTCCGTGCCCAGTGAGCCTGAGCCAGTCGGGACGGGCCCCGGGCACAGACGGGCCTCCAGCAAGCTGCCACGCCGCTGGCACACGTCGGCCCTGGGCCTGCCAACCGGTAATTGCAGGGACTGGCTTCGGGCACGAGGGCACCACTCAGCTCCCCAGGGCTCGCGGCAGCCCAGCGGGCAGGCGAGGCCTCGGAGCTCCGACATCCTCCGGGACGATTCGGCAGACTGTGGCCTCCCCGGGTGGGTGCTGCTTCCCACCCAGCAGGGGACGCCTGCTGGGTCCAGGGACGCGTGGCCCTAAGGGGAAGGGCAGGTGGGCCTCCCCCGGCGGCGCTGGTTACTCCAGCAAAAGGTGCGGGGGGAAAAGGGGAGAGCCCCCAGAACCGGGGTGTCTGCCCAGCACATCTGGCCCCCGCAGGGGCCCGAGAGCAGGTGGCATGGCCACCCCAGAATCCTTAGCTGCCCCTGACCACAGCTATGGTGGGCACACGTCCTTGTGGGCCCCCGCCATGGGCGGTGGTGGGGCAGACACGTCTAACCCTGGTCCTTGCTCAGGAATCTTCAAGGCTGAGGAGGGTGGCGTCCACTCCCGGATGTGAAGGCCTTGGTGACAGGAAAGCTGGCTCTCATGGGGCCAGATGATCTAGTTTGGGCTGCAAGGGGCCTTAAACATCATCTGGGGCAACTTCTGTGTAAAGACAGAGAGGGTCAGACTGTGTCACAGACTTTCCTTCCTCCCAAAAGTAAAAAGTAATAATTCAGAAAAAAGTTGTTCTTCCTCAAAGAAAAGAACAAAACCTAAGGAGATCGATGTTCCATACCAACAGCCAAGGGAAGATACACTCTGGAGTAGAGTATAGAACTTCTCACCTCACCCCCCCCCCACAAGCCCCCGTAGCTAGAGGGAAGTCAGCTGAGTAGGGGTCCCTTGTTCCCGCTCCTGAGAACCGAGGGGAAGATGCTGGGAGAATCGGGGGAAAGTGGAGAAAAGCAAACAATGACCCAGTTCTGATTCCGCTCGAGGCCAATAAGTAGAAGGAGGGCCACGCACATGAGGGAGACTTTCCGCACGCCCAGAGGACAGCCAGCCCAGGGGGGCTCACAAAGTCTCCTCGCCGCCTGACAGAGCCCTGCAAGCCTCTCAGGTGACAGAACACCCAAAGCACAGACTTCAGACTGTAGCCCCTTTGAGGGGAGAATGTCCCCAGGGAAGGCTGGAGAGAGAGGGCAGAGCCACCACGCGGGGTCAGGGCAAGTTCAGCATCGGCGCAGAGCCGCCCAGGCCCGGCACAGAAGGAACGAGAGGGAACGAGACGGATCATCGACAGACCGGCTAGCGCCTTCCCAGCCCACACGCTTGAAGGCATGAGCTGCTGGATGAAAGGGGCCCACGCAGCAAGCAACAGCGGCGAAGGGCTGAGGTCCTCAGCCCGCGATGCCCCCGCGTCCGAGTGCAGCCAACAAGCACTCGGTGAGCTGGGGGTGGCTCCCTGCCCAGTCGGGCCTTCAGATGAAACCACAGACCCGGCCAACACCCTCCGCGGCCTGTGGAGGACCCAGCTGGGCCAGACCGGACACGTGCGTTGTCTTGAACTGCTACGTTTGGGGATGATTTGCTTCACGACACAGGATGACTAATACGCTGGTTGGGCCGTGAATTTCAAGAATAAATAATGAAATCTCCAGGCATCCAGGTGGAAACAGTGAGTCGGCATTCAGGGCTTTTTTGAACGTGAGGCAAACTTTATTCTCCACGGCAATACTTGTGGCCAAAAGACAACAGAGCAAACGCCAAGCTACAGGGAAGTAACACGTGACCCGAGAGTCTTAGACCCAGTTAGATGATGTTCAGGTGAACAATCAAAGGGAAGATGGCCCCACAGATGGGTGGACGGAAGACACACAGTCTCTCTAGGCACAAATTACTTGACCCCAGAAACCACCCAGGTAGGGGCTGAACCCGAACAAAGACTGGGAACGGAGGGTCCCCGTGAACAGACGGTTGGTGGGTGCTGAGCCCATCCCATCTGGGACCCCTCCCAGATGACAGTGAGGGGCACGCTTGGACAGCAGGCTGTGGGGGGTGTAACTCCAGCAAAAGTGAAAAGTCACACACGCCAGGAGCCTGGGGAGAGAAGAAGGGGGCGTACGAGAAGGTAGGGGCTCCCTTCCACGGTCGGATTCACCAGTAAGTCCAAAATCTTAAAATCGATGTGAACTTAAAAATCACTTCAAGTTGTTCAGGTAAATTCATATAAACATATTAGACATATTGTAGGATTCCATTTATAGGAACTACCCAGAATGAACAAATCTATAAAGACAGGAAGTGGATTAGTGGTTATCCACGGCTGGCCTGGGGGCAGGTTGGGGGCAAATGGGAGAGACTGATGAACAGATATAAAAATTCTTTTTGGGGTGATGAAAATGTTCCAAAGTTGATAGCGATGATTGTGCAGTTCTGAATATACAAAAGGCCAATGAAGTGTACATTTTGAAGGGGCGACTGGCACATCTCAATCCACCTGGTTTTAAAATTATATGACTATGGGGCACCTGGGTGGTCAGTAGGTTAAGCGTCCAACTTCGACTCAGGTCATGATCTCGCGGGTTCGTGAGTTCCGGCCCCGCGTCGGGCTCCGTGCTGACAGCTCAGAGCCCGGAACAAGCTTCGGATTCTGGGTCTCCCTCTCTCTCTCTGCCCCTCCCCCACTCATGCTCTGTCTCTCCCTCAAAAATAAATAAACATTAAAAAAATTTTTTTAAATAAATAAATAAAAGTAAAACAAAATAAAATTACATAACTATATGGCCTCAGTTTAATAAGAATATTTCTAGAAACATAAATGGGTGTACATATATAGAGAGATACACATGGAATGATCGTCACCTGATTAGATAACAAAAGCAGCAGGAAGTACTTAGAGTCCAGCCGTGGTCCCCCCCACCTCCGTCCACGCGCACCCCTGGCCCACCCCTCTCTGCCTCACGGCTCTGCCCGACCGCCAACACTTCTCTCCTGAGCTTCAGACTCAAATCGCAACATCTCCAGCTGATGTCCTAGGAGGCATCTTGAGTTTAACATGTCTAAAATCAAATTCCTAACCCACCCGTCCGAAACAAGGCCGCACCTCCCTCAGTCTCCCGGGTCAGTGAATGGCAGCTCGGCCTCTGGTGGCAGGCAGAAACCCCGGGTCGTTCCGGCTCCTCCCGCCCCTGCCCTGATACCGACCCACCAGGAAATCCTGTTGGTTCCACTTCCAAAACATACCAAGAATCTGACCACTTCTCCACTCGCCCCGCCCCACCCTGGTCCCAGCCAAACCAGCCCGTGCCCTTCTTAGGAAGCCTCCTAACCGGTTTCCCTGTTTCTGTGTCCTTTCTTATCCTTTCACAACACGACAACCAGAGAGACCCCGTTCAACCACGAGGAAGATGGTGGCAAAGTGGCCCCCGCATCCTCATGCATCTTGGAACCCACACCCCGCACGGCCACGGCGAACCCGGTTGGCCCGTACCTCGCTCTGGCGGGCAAGATAGGGCAGCGGGGCCTCTCCTGACCTGGGCCTCGGGACACTTGGCCGCCTCCCCCTTGTGCCTTCCTGGAGGCTGCCGTGAGGGAAGGCAGTCTACTTGGAGGAGGACCCAGCAATAGACGTATGTGAGGAGGTCAGTGTGGACACCCCGTCTGCCGGGTGCAGGCTGCCACGTGAGTGGGCACAGGCAGGACCCGCCAACCCGCTGAATCGTAAGAAACAATAAATCATCGTTATTTGGGATGATTTGTTACACAGCAGCAGGTAACTGATACAAAGCCACAAGTCGGATCATTTCACACCTGGCCAGAGGGCCTGAGGGATTTCCCACTTGGCTCAGGCTGGAAGCCAAGGTCTCACGCGGATAGGGCTCTACGCAGCCTGTACCCACGGGGGTCGCCTCTGATCTCGCGTCCCGTGCTCCTCCCCGGCTGGCCTGGCTCCACCACGTTTGCCCAAACACACCAGCCATGCCTCCCGCTGGGCGTTTGCACTGGCTGCTCCCCCTGCATCAGGCTTCCCCTCACTGCACCTCATGTCCACCCGGCTCCTTCCCTCACCACATCTCAGCAAGGCCTCGCTGACCACCTGGCCCTGCCCCGGCCCCTCCTCATGTCGCTTTCCCTGCTCTGTTATTCTCCCCACCTAACGTATCATTTATTTTGCAGGGTTCATATATCACACACATATCCTGCCTGATCTGTTCAACGGTGGATCCTCAGAGTCTGAAACGGTGCCGGCACACAGGAGGAGCTCGGGTGACAGGAGGAGTCACCGTGAGGTGACTGAAGGTCTCTGCCCGTTCTGGCTGGGACCCGCTTCCCAGCAGCCTTGCCCCTCGGAGCCCAGCAGGGCTTTAACGGTGAAACCCCCACCCCAGGGTTTCTCGCCTGAGCGGCCAGAAGAACAGGGCAGACCAGGGGATCCCGGGTGGCCCACACCTGCGGGGCTTCGTGGCTGCGTGCCCGGACCCCTCCCCCATGGCTGGTGGTCAACGGGACCCAGAGCACAGTGGGGGAGGAGCCCAAAACAGCCGCTGTGGTATCCCCACATGCTTTCTCAAAAGCCCCATAAAGGACCGAATCCCCACTCAATTCTGAGCAAGCAGTTGTGACTGGAGCAAAGAACCCAAAGCAGGAAAGATGATGCTGTGTAACTTTCGAGGGTAAGTCACACACAGCAATACGGCGTCACCTGGCTCTCTCTGGACGCTAGTCCTCGGGGGCCGGCCACCACGTTGCGAGGAAGCCCCGGCCACGTGGAGAGGTCACGGGCAGCCGGTCCAGCCACCAGCTCCAGCCGAGGCCCGGCCAATGGCTGGCATCCACCACCCCATCCTGACCAATTACCCTCAAGCAGAAGAGACAAGTTATCCCCAGTCCCAACCTGCCCAAACTGCAAATTCATGAGCAAAATGAGTATTTTTGTTGCTCGAAACCGCTGAGTGTCATCACATTCCCATAGTAACTAGAACAGGCACAGAAGAAGGCTCCTCGGTGAAACCAAGAGGCCAGCACTAGGCCCCCGCGTTACAGAGAATCGGGGCTCGGCCAGGCCAGGGTCTCACCCCGGCTCACACAGCAAGCAAGTGCAGAAGCAGAAACAACACGAGATCTCCCTGATGCCTCGAGGCTCGATGCCTGCCCACTCCCCTCCCCTGACCCAGCCCCTCCATCGGGACCACAAAGCCCCCCGCCCCCTCCCCCCGGGGATGTCCTCCGGCCACGGGGGCCGGCAGTGCTGGAGCCCCCGCCTTGGGCTCGGTCCGGTCCTTCGGCCGGGTACCAGACCTTCTCCTCTGAAGGGCAGTGACTCTGGGAAGGAGGCCAAGGAAGGGGGTGTGTGCCAAGCCCTGCTGTGCGTGTCTGGATCCTAATTAACAGCTGAGAAGCCCACTTCCCCTGCCAAGGACCCGGAAGGAGGGAGGGATGGAACCCTCGGTGCCTGCAGGTGGGTGTCCAGCGCAGGGCTCCCCAGGGAAGGCCCCGGACCAGACGCCATAAGGTCAGGAAACCTCACCGCCATGAAACACACGGCACAGGCTGGTCCCAGCCTCAGGCGATGCGGGGTGGCACAAAGTGCCGCCCAGATCCCTCTTCGCTGAGCTACCCTCAGCGCGTGTGCAGACACGCGTGTGCACACACGTGCGCCCGGTCATCCGCTGCCCTGAGACACGTGGATGTGCACACTCACGCACAGACCCGTACGCGAAACGGCACACGCAGACACGTCCCCACACATCGTGCGCGTCCAGGGCAGACACACATCCGGGCTCGTACAGAATGAACACGCGTCCGTGCACGTCCAGGCCGAACACACGTACGCGCAAACAATGCACAGACCGATCGTGAAGGTGCCCGGAGATGCACACGCGGAAGCACGTGTGTCCACACCCGTATTCACAGACCCGCATACATCCACCCTGAAAAGCACACTCACATGGGCACACACGCCCGCATTTCCACGTGCCCTTCCCAGGAAGTCGGATCGGTCTCCCGGGATGGCAGAGGTGGTGCGGGAAGAACCAATGTGGTTTCTGGGATCTGAGAAAGTGAAGGGACACACGGCCAGTTGGACAGAGCAGACACAGGGACTCCGGATTTTGAACAGAAGTCAATTCCTCAGTCGCCTTTGGACATCGTTTCATTGCTGTTGTTTTAATGTTTACTCATTTTTGAGAGAGAGAGAGAGAGAGAGAGAGAGAGCACAAGCAGGGGGAGCAGAGACAGAAGGAGACACAGAACCCAAGCAGGCTCCAGGCTCCGAGCTGTCGGCACAGAGCCCGACGCGGGGCTCAAACTCACAGACCATGAGATCGTGACCTGAGCCGAAGTCGGATGCTTAAACCACTGAGCCCCCAGGCGTCCCTTGGACATCGTTTCAGACGCTGACCCTGTAATGTCCCCCAAACCTGATGACGCTCCTGCATGGTGAGCCGCAGCCATTTCCCACCCATTAAGGTTTTAGGGGTGACGTCGTGTCCCGCGGCCCCAGACTCCACGTCTAACTCCCCACAGCCCCCTCCCCCAGGATGCCGGCCTGCCGTCACTGCACCCTCCCCAAATCCACAGCTCCTGGCCAGGGTCCTCTCCCTGGTGGTGGCCACACAGGCTAGTGTCTCAGAGGCCTCCGCACCCCCTCCTTCTCTCACACCCCGCGTGGACTCATCGGGAAATTCCTCCGAGATGTATCTGGGATCCACCCGCTTCTTCCGCCTCCACGGCAGCGGCTCGAGCCCACACCCCGCGTCACCTGGATGGGGGCAGGGGTCTAGCCCCACCCACGCCTATGACCACAGAAGCTGGACTGATTCCACTGAACATGGGCCGATAACAGAAGAACAATAGAGAAAATCAATACAACAAAGCTGGCAGCAAAATGGATGAGGCTTTCGCGACACCGACCAGGAGGAAAGCACGGAACACTCGGGTCCCCAAAACCAGCAACGGAAAAGGCACGTCCCGCCAACCTCAGGGAGCCGAGAGGGGAAAAGGGAATATACCAGGCACAACTATACCCCAACAAACCAGACACCTAGACAAAGGCACAGATTCTCGGAAAGCCGCCAACTATCAAAAATGACATAAAAGGAAATCAAAAGCCTTAACTGATCTATAACAAGTAAATATTGAGTCAGTGATCAGAAAACTTCCCACAACAAAAAGCCCAGAACCATATGGCTTCACTGGTGAATTCTAAAAATGTCTAAAGATGAACGAACGCAAGTCCTTCCCAAACTCTTCCAGAAAATCAAAGAGGAAGAAGCATGTGTCAACACGTTCCTCGGGGCCGTTATCCTGATGCCAAAACCGCAAAGACCACATTCCTCGTGAACACGCGGCAGTCGGTACGCTGAAGCAGATTTGATGAAGGACAAACCACACGGTCGTCTCCACAGACGCAGAAAACAGGAGCCAGATGCCCCCTCCTCAGTGCAAACCCCCCCACCCTCCGCAAAAGCTGGACCCGCTCTCTGCCCCTCCCCCACTCGTTCTCACTCTCTCAGGAATAAATAAACATTTGGGGCGCCCGGGGGGCTCAGTCGGTTGAGCGTCCGACTTCGGCTCAGGTCACGATCTCACGGTTCGTGGGTTCGAGCCCCGCATCGGGCTCCGTGCTGACAGCTCAGAGCCTGGAGCCTGTTTCAGATTCTGTGTCTCCCTCTCTCTCTGCCCCTCCCCTGCTTGCACTCTGTCTCTCTCTTTCTGTCAAAATAATAAATAAACATTAAAAAAAATTTAATAGAAAAACAAATGAATGTTTCGGGTGGCTGGTGATGTAGCCATCCACTCAGCAAGCGGTGACCCCCCCCCCCAAGTACCTGGCGCTGTGTTTCAGGCCGAGAGCTGAGGAAGGTGGGACCCCCCGGGCCCCTGGGCTGGGACAGGGGTCAGAGCATAAGTAACTGTGGCCTAAAGAAGACCTCACAGAGAGCAGGAGGGTGGGAGTGGGGGGCAGGTGGAGCCCAGCAATTCCGGAGGGCTCCACGGAGGAGGGGTGCGGAGGGAGCCAAGGGAGGGTCGGCCGGACAGACGTGGGGACCAGGAGGGGCCCTGGCGTCAGCACTGCAGGGGACATGGCTGGTCAAGGGAGTCATGAGGGGCTTCGAGCCCCCCGAGAGGAGCTAGGCTCAGTTCCAGAGGCGCCAGGGGCCCCGGAAGGTCCGCGGTGTCTCTGGCAGTGGGCAGGTGAACAGACCAGGAAGGGGCTCCTGGCACCAGTCCCACAGACAGACGGCAGGAGCCGTGCCAGGCAGAGGGCCCGAATCTCAAGCCGGAACGTCAGTTAGAGGCACAGACGGAGCCATGGAAGGGCTTCTGCTCAGGAGGCCCGGAAGGTTCCACGCTGCTCCTGGAAGGCGGGAGCCTGGCTGCTGGCTTGGTGCCGCTGGGTCCCACGCCAGGCCCACACACGAGTCACGGAGGGAGCAGCCTCCCAGCATCGGAGGGACGCGCCCCCGGCCTGCCCACCATCCGGCCCGCAGCCCCTCACCCCTGCGGCAGGCCCAGAGAAGAGTTTCTTCCACTCTGTCAGCCGGGACGCAATGTCACTTCTAGACGAGCCATCCAGCCCTGGAGATACGCCAGGCTGCAGAGGGGGAGACAGCTGTGTCCCCTAAACACAGCCAAGGAGCCGCCTCCCAGAGCCAAACAGGACGGTGGCAGAAGCAGAACTGGCAGGGGACTGGGCCCCAGCCGATGCAGGGACGGCCTTTGACAGACCTCCATCTGCCTGCAAGGTCAGGCCGGCTGAGCCCCAGCAGCCAAGACTCTGGCCCCACTCAGGGAGCTGCTCCCTCGGCCCGGATGCCAGTAAGCATCTAGGCACTTATTAGCACCTACTGTATGCCGGGCTCCGTTCCTCCCCCACGGGAGCGACAAGAGTCAGCAGGGCATGAAGGACACAGACTATGGGCTGGCTCTCAGCTCTGTCTGTCTCACTATCTGTGTTCTGTCTCCGGGCCTCAGTCTCCCAATCTGTAAGTGGGGGTGAGAAAGCCCTTCCCCCACTGTTAGCAGTGCTAACAGGACCTGTCTGTCCCCCGAGAATTTCGGCAGAAGCCCACCCAGACCTTCAGAGACACGCCATCCCCTCCCTCAGGACCTGGGGAGAGAAACGACGGCCCCGTATGGCCCCCTCCCCCTGGCTTCTAGAGGGAAGGCTGCAGGCGTGGGCTGGGGAGGGTTAACCTGAAGAGTAGGAGAGCTGGCGAGGGGCTCCGAGCGACCCAGCCACAGACAGAGGACACGAGCCAGCAGAGTGCTGGGGCCGCCTGAGTGGAGCTCACACAGGGCACCGTGGGGGCACCCGTTCGTGTCACCCAGGGGCACGAGGATGCAGGCCCCGAGCCCCTCCCCAGGGCATCCAGGGTCCGACAGATGCCAGGCAGAGGAGGCAGGCCTGAGGGTCACGAGAGGGGAGCCCCGGTGGTGGGTCCAGCAGGACCAGCTGAGCCGGGAGGAGGGACGCCTTGGAAGACGACCTGCAGCAGTAATTGGATGTTGCAAATGCCGGGGCTCCAAAAAGTGCCCCCGAGAGAGCGACCCGTGCTGGTCAGCCAGCATCTGGAATCTGGCACCAGGAGGACACGGACACTCGGGGAAAACCCACTCTGGGCACGGTAACACGTGTCCCATTTCAGGCCGTCCTTCCCGCCTGCCCAGCCCGGAGCGGGGCCAGGGACCAGGGCAGAGGTGGACCGAGAAGAAGCAAACGGACCGCAGCTCCCTCTCGCCCCAGTGCAATATCTGGGCCTGGACAGACACTGTTTGGAAGCAGGACCAACGTGTTGACTTTCCAGTTCGCGGGTGTGACAGTGGGCTCTGGGCGTGGGTAGTTCTGGTCTCAGTGTGCTCAGTGAAGCCCACGGGCGTGTGCAGGGGCACCTGTGTCCACGGTGGGGTCCCCAGGGCCTTGGGACGGGAGAGGAGGGGAGGGGAGCCCATCTGGCTGGGGCTAGGCTGGCACCAGCTTCCCAGAATCACTGGCCCTTTCCCACTGGTGAGACCATCAGGGCTGGGGCTTTGGGGAGCAGGGGGTGTGCATACAGCCCCACCCATACACCACGGTGCCCGAGGGACCCAAACGTGCATGGAACCCAAGCGGGAACAGTGAATTCTGACGGGAGCACGGTACGGTCTGGAAAGGCTTCTGGAGGCGCAGCGTTTGAGCTGGGCCTTGCAGAAGGAGCTCAAGGGGGAACCGTGCCCCTGCAGAGGGACGGGCACAGCAAAGGCCGGCAGGTGTGAGCTCATCACTGGCACGGCCACAGGGTGGGGCACACGGAGGGGTATGACGGAATAGAGCCCGGAAGACGAGAGAGCATCCGATTGCTGCCTTTACAGCGGCGTCGGCACGGGCCATGGCCAATCTGGGCTTCACTCCCCTCACCTGTCACCCCATCTCTCCTGGCTCTCACAGCACATCCGAGGAACAAATGCGTCCCACCGTCTCCCATCAAAGCCTTCACCAGCAGCTCAGAGCCAGAAAGGCTCAGGCTCAAACCCCAGTTCTGTTCCTCCCTAGCGGTGCCACTCTGGGTAAGCCTCAGTTTACGCATCTGTAAAATGGGGGTAGCAGGCTGTCCCTGGACGGAGTGATAAACATAATGTACGTAAAACCTGGCCCGGCGTTGGCCCACGCGAACAAGCAGCACCCACCCACACCACCAGCGGGCACTCACTTACATAGGAGGCCAGGAACGTGGTCGGGGCCAGGATGAGAGCCAGGTAGAGGCAGGGGGCTGCGACCAGAAGGCTGCCGGCGCAGAGGAGGGGCTCGGCCCGAGGGTTGACTTTCTTGTACCTCCTGGAAGCCTCTGCTCCCAGGACAACTCCAATGATGCCAGTCACGACAGTCAGCGCCCCAAAAATCAGGCTGATGGGAAAGAGCAGAGCAGGGTTACTCGGCCAGGTGGGGGTAGCCCTGTCCTGGGGTTCAGCCCCTGCCCCGAGTGCGTGATCGGGTACCGACAGGGAGTGTGGCTGTGGGCTCCCTCCCCTCCCTCCTAACCAATGCTCCTGGGTCCTCAGGGCCCCTCCCTCCATTTTCCTTCCTGCCTCGTCCTGGGGAGGTCACTGGCCACCAGGGTGGCTGCCCCAGCAGGCCTCACTGCTCAAACAGCCCCTCCTAACTGCACTCCCTGTCCCTACTCCCGGACCCGCTTCCCCTACACCTGACCCCCTCCTGCACCTGCTGCCTGGGGAAGGGTTCCTCAGACCGAATTCCAAGCAGGTCCCCAGAGGGTGCTTTCTAAAATACAGGTTTGAAAAAATAATAATACAGAGTGCCCACCCCCTGCCTAAAACTCCCCACCAGCTCTCAGACACCACTGGATTTGGTGCCAACTCATCGCGGCCCGTGTGGCCCTCCGTGGTCTGACCCTGGCTGACCTCAACCCCATCCCCCAGCTCCAACCTCTGCCCCCAGATGGGCTCTTGTCCCCACCTCATACTTTTATTCCTACATCCGGACACTCCTCACTAGTTTTCCCACCTACTGAACTCCTACTCATCCGTCAAGACCCATCACAAGATCCCCTCTTTGGAGATGCCTTCCTCTGTCCCCTTGCTGATTCCTTCACTCCCTTCACTTCCCAGATCCGCTTCTGTGTTTCTACCCTCAAGGTCATTCACTAGCCTGCTGATTCCTGGAGGACACAAACCAGGTGTGCCTTAATCTCCCGACTACGCTAGCAACACAGAACCTGGAGTACAAGAGACAGTCCCAGAACTTCTGGGCAGACAGCTGCAGGGGGCAAGGTGGAGGAAGGATAAGGCAAGGTCACTCAGCTAATGCAGCAGCAGAGCCAGGATCTCAATGCCCACCTGCCCCCCCCCCGCCCAGCCTCCTTTTAAAGGGGTTCAAGGGACGCCAACCTAGACGAACCATGGATGTAGTCGGGGCCTCTCCAGCGCTCAGTGGCCTCCCGTTGTCCTCGGGCCAGCTCTGCAGACCGGCCCCTGCTGCCCGTGTGGCATCTCGCCCTTCTCTCTCCACCCCCACCTCTGCACAAATGACTGTGGGTTCTCCGGACTCACCCATCTTCCGGCACCCCTGGCCTGGAGCACCACTGCCCCACCCACCCCCTCCCACCGCCAGCACCCCCTCCTGGCCCAAGCATTTCCAGAAGTGCGCAGATAGCCTCCGGTATGGCGGGGTGATGACCATTCACCAAGATGCAACACGACAGGTGCGAGACTGTGCTTACTGACAGACCGAGTCTCCCCAAAACCGCCTTTCCTCTAAACAGCTTCTGTGAAATATCCATCCCACAGGCTGAGGACGGTGGGCTAATCCCCCTGCCCCACCCCCTTGGTGTACAGGAGGGAGTGTAGGGCCCAGAGAGGGCAGGGACCTGCCCCAGGTCACACAGCCCCTCACTGGCACAGCCAGGACCTCCTGACGAAGCACGTGTTGGCCTTAGGCAGCTTAAAGGTGCCCAGCGACCCTTCCCAGGCTACAAGCTGCACAAGGTTCTGGCTCAGGCCAGTCGAGTGACCCCGAATCCTGGAAGAATGCTGTCTACCTTGGAGTCCGGGTCTGAGCTGGCCCTGGAAGATTCTGGAGACCTTCCTGAGACTTAGGATTGATTATTCAGACAGGGCCCTCCACTGGTCCCCACACAGGAGGTGTGGCCAGAGGACAGGCCCAGCCGCCAAGCTACCCCCAACCCACAAGACCTTCCCAGAATCGGACTCTCAGAGCCAAGAGGGTCCTTAACGTCCTGCAAGTTCCACACTGACCCTCTGTACAATAGCCGTGGCAAGCAGCTGTCCAACTCCCACTTACATGCCCTGAGGGGCGGGAAGCTCACTACCACCATACAGCCCCTTCCACAGGGGCCAGCCCTGAGTGTTGGAAGTTCTCCCAGGGGCTAAGCCAGCATCCTTGTCCTGAAGCTTCCCTCCCTCGACGCACCCTCACCGTGGGGCCTACCCTAACCACAGAGGGTGTGTTAATAGCTGAGGTCCATGCAGAACCCCAACACCAGGACCTTCTACCTACCCTGTGGCAGGCTGAGTAATGCCCCCCAAGATGTCTATGCCCTAATCTCTGGAACCTTTACAAAGGTGATTGCATTAAGGGTCTTGAGAAGGGGACATTAGCACCCATTAACCGAGGCCCTCCATTTAATCGCCAGCATCTCTAGAAGAGGGAAGCGGAGGGAGATGTGAGACACAACAGGAGAAGGCAACGTGACCACAGCTGTGGAGACTGTGGACGCGGCCACAAGCCAAGGGACACCAGCAGCCCCCGGAGGTGACGAGGCAGGAAGGACCATCCCCTGGAGCCTGGGAGGGCACGTGGCCCAGTGCGACCATCTGGACGCGAGGCCTCAGGCTCTCTGACAAAGGGACTCGCTTGCCCAGGGACACACAGCCACTGAACGCTAGACACACAAGTGAGTCCCGTGTCCCATGTTTTCAAGCTGCTGCGGGACTTTTAGGGCCCAGTCTTTGTCTCCAGGGAGGTGACAGTCTGGCTGTAGCTGCAAGGCCAGCATCACAATCCGTGTGGTCCATGCATTCACTCATCACTGCTGCCTCCTCCCGGCCCCCGCGGTGCTCCAGGAAGCGCCCCCAGCGAGGTGCGCAGATGTTCAAGTCCAGCAGGAACCGGCGTCTCCAGAGGCGACAGGACGTGGCGCTAAGACCACCAGCTCTGGAGTCCGCGGGGCTTGAACCTGCCTCCGCCACGTGCTGCTGGGACAAGTCACTTAATTTTCTGAACTTCTGTCTCCTCATTTGCAACAGGACTAATCGGGTTTGTTATTACAACACCTCTGAGGATTCTTCACGTAAAATGCTCAGCTAACGTTAAAGGTTAAGAAGTAACGATGGGAAGACAGAAGGGGACCTACGGGCAGAGGGCCCAGCTCGGGCATGGGGCATTCCGGAAATCACACGGAGCTCTCTCTGTGTCCCCAGAGAGGAGGCCAAGGAGACCGAGACGGAAGCATCGCCCCACAGGCCCTGCAGAAGCCTCACCCGCCTGCCAAGTGCCTCCCGGACCCCCACAGTGGCTCAAGAGCAGGGAGACTGGGGCCCAGAGGGGACGAGGCTGCCACCTACGGCCGCCCGGAGGTACAGGAGCTCAGCCAGAGTGGGAACCTGGCCTGCAGTCTGCCAGCAAGGCCCCAAGTCCCGGGGCACGTGCCCGCCCAGGGCTCCCAGCACCCCCTCACCTGTCCTGGCTGTTGCACGGCTCCTGGAGGCAAGGGCGCTGCAGTCCATGCACCACACGGGCCTCGAACAGAAATTTGGGGGCCCAGAAGCCCAGAGCTCCAGTCACAAAGGCGATGGCAGTCACCCCAAGGGTGGACCACACAAAGCTCCAGCTGCAAGAGAAAGCGCCCTGGCTGACACCCCCAGAAAGGGCTGTGGCCGCAGGGCCCCTCTGCTCCTGTCACTGCCCTCTCAGGTCACCCAGGCTCCGGACCCTCCCCGCCACAGCCCCCGCCACACCCCCATTCTCGCTGGGCCTTCCCCCCTCCTCTCTGCAGGACCAGCTCTCCCCGTCCAGGAAGGCCCAAACCCAACAGCACGTTCTCCAGGAAGCCGCCCCCTGCCCCCACCTTCCTCCCAGCGTGCCCCCCCCCCCAGTCGCATGGCTCTGTATCAAAGAGAGCGAGAGCCGGGGCCTGTCCGCACCCCACATTCCAGTAAGTCATGAGGCCGGGAGTGCAGTTGACTGGGGCCGCCTCCCCGCCCATGCCTGGAACAGAAAGAGGATGGACGCACTCCCACGAGGTTTGCAGAGGTGAGTGATTAACTCCCAGCATCCTCCCGGCAACCCGGGGAGAATTATGTCCGCTGAATAAATGAGGGGAGTGAGGTTCCAAGTCTCAGGTCACTCGGGGATAAGGCCCTGGCAGAGCTCACTCTGCCTCCCTCCCTCCCTTCCGGTCCCCATTCTGTCACAGGCAGGCAGGCAGGCGCAGGGGGCCTCCAACTGAGGGAGGGGCACCTAAGTTGGTGAGTGGGAGCTCAGAGGAGGAAGAAGGCTGTGAACATCGGGACAGTCACGGAGGGCTCCCTGGAGGCGGAGAGAGGCAGGTCAGCAATGCTAGGGCAGACAGGATTTTTGGTGATGTGCAGGGAGGAGCAGGGACACTCACTTTCTCCCCAGGTATCTGACGTCCTCCCACCAGCTGCTCCTCGGGCCCCCCATGGCCACCTCCTCCTGCTTCTCAGCAGCTCCCCGGGGAGGGTCTGGAACCAGCACGATAAGCAGGACCAAGGCTACAGCTTCCAGGCAGGGCATGACCTGGGCACGGAGGACCCAGGATCTCAGGGCCACACATACACCCCTGCGACCCAGGAGATCCTGCACGTGGCTGAACCATGTGGCCCAGGCTCCGGGAGCCTCTGTGCCCTGGGAGGGGTGGGGCAGGGGGCTCGTTTCCTGACTGCCCCTCACCCCTCACCCCTGGGAATGCAGCCTCTCTGGGGAGTAGGGTCCCCCTGGGACTTCCCTCCATACGGTCTGTTCAGTGATTGCTCTCTTGGGGTCCGTGGGCCCACGTGGCTGAGGACTGGCACCGACTGGGGTTCTCGCTGCCTCCACCTGCCAGGCCACTTCTGCCCTGGGATGTCCCCACCCTTGTCTGTCCACCTCTGAGGTTCCAGGAGGCAGCACGTACTGCCCCCGCTCTGCAAGCCACTTGCTTGAGCTCGCGGCCTGAGCAGACCCAGCAGCCAGCATCTGAATCCAAGGCCGTGACCTCCACAGTTCACGTTCTGTCAAACGTCCGAAGCTGCCAACGTCTGACCACCCCCCACGGCGCCAGCTACCGTGCCAAGTGGCGAAGGCCACTGGAGGCTGGAAAGTCCCTGCCTGCCCAGGGGGATCAGAGGAAGAACAGGAGGCTGGACTCACTCGGAGGGCCCAGCGCCAGTTCCCGGTCAGCTGCAACACGGCCGAGCCCAGCATGTAGCCCAGACCACTGCGACAGAGGATGGACAAGGGGGTGGGCAGTGAGGGGGGGGGGGGGGGGGGGGGGGGGGGGGGGGGTGGGGAGTGGGGGGGGGGGGCAAGGGGATGGGCAGTGGTGGGGAGGGGAACGGGAGTGAGGGGGGAAGGGCAAGGGGATGGGCAGTGGGGGAGGCCCAGCCTGAGCCCAAGGCTGCAAGGCCAGCCTGAGCTGGGGCGCCCCACCCCAAGGGGCTGGCTCTCTGCTGCTCACAGCCCTGTCACAGGAAAAGTGAGCCACATGAGGCCCAGATGTCCACTGCCCTTGGTCAAGTCACCGGTGACCTCTGGCTTCAGGCCCGTCTCCAGCACCACTGCCCCTGCCTCCCTATCCAAGGACCCAAGGCTCAGCCCTGCCTGAGTCAGGCAATGCCAGGAAACCTGGCTCAGAGCTCTTGGGCCCGACTGCAAATCCACTCTGACCTCCCCCACCCAGGGGAGCCCGCCCCGGCCCCACACGCTTCCCCAAGCAGGCCTTCCCAAGCGTCCTACGGGGTAGGAGGCATCTTGATTCCCTCGAACCCTCAACACAGCCCATCAGCCAGTGTTCTTGCCCCCCCTTTACAGATGAAGAAACCGAGGCCCAGAGTGGTAAAGGGACAAAGCGAGGAAGGAGCCCTCCTGGTCTGATGCCCTCCTACCCCAGCCCAGACTATTCTGGCTCCTTTGGGCCTCAGTTTACCGCCTGGGGAAGCGGGTCCTGGGTGGCACCAACCTTCCGACAGGGATAAAGATGTAGAAGATGGCCAGCACCCGGGTCCGCTGGTCCCTCACAAAGAGGTCGCCCAGAATGGTGGGTGCGATGGTGGAGTAGCTGGCTGAGCCGGTGCCCACGACTCCCCGGGACAGGAAGAACAGCCAGGAATACTGGGCAGGCAGGCGCAAGACCCCAGTGAGCCCCAGGATCACCCTCGGGGTGAGGGACCTGAGCGAGTGTCAGAGGCCCCAGGTCCTGGTGACAGGAGCCCCCACCCCCACCCCCCCCCCCCCCCCCCGGGGTGGAGGAGGGGATCTGGGCTCAAAGACGCCTGGCTACCCGCCCAGCCCAGGTCTCCACATCACACGGGTGCCCCCTGCTGGCGCCTGCAACCGCGGCCTCCCCACCCACTCTCCCACCGCCCAGGGGAGCCCTTTTTCTGGGCCCCCAGACAGTGGCTGTCACCTCCACCCGCCCCCCACAGGCAGCAGCGGGAGGCGCAGGGGAGGAAGTCTCCCGCTGAGAGAGTCTAAGGGGGTCCTCTCTCGGCCCTGGATGGCGCCCCTGCAGCCAGCCTGGAGCCCACCCATGTTTTAACGGGAAGGAGCAGGTGGTGGGAGCGGGGGGGCAGGTCCAGGGCGCCTTGCAGGGATGAGGGCACCCACCTGGGGGGAAATGAAGGAGCTGGAGAGGCCCGCCCCTGACCAGAGCAGGATCCCAATGCTCAGCGTAGCTTTGCGGCTGTGTCGGTCGCCCAGGTAGCCAAACACAGGTGCAGACAGCAGCAGGCAACCTATGAAGACTGGAGGGGACAGGCCGGGGCCCCATGCATTCCCCCGTGGTGGTGGGCGCGCAGACGGGCCTGCGGGCCCGCAGAAGGGGCCTGGCTCAGGTGCCGCAAAGCTGGCACCCTGGCAGTGGGTGGAGGCCACAGGACCCACGGCCCCGAGTCAGGGGAACTGGGAAGGGGGTGGAGGGAGCTGGGCCGGCTCAAATCCCGGCTCTGCTGCAGGCTCGCTGTGCAGCCTGGGGTTACTAACGCCACCCCTCTGAGCGTCCCCCGAGCCGCCAGCGCTCGGTGCACGCCAGGAGCCGCCAGCGCTCGGTGCACGCCAGGCCCCGCGTCTCTGCGGAGCTGTCCGTCCCCTTGCCTGGCTGGGCCAGGTCCGATTTTGCCGTCACACCCCTGCTGGGGGCGGGAGGCAAGGGAGGCCTGCCCCGGCCTGCGGTGCAGACCTGCAGGGTTAAGAATGAGTGCAGTCGTTCCCGGAGGCTGGAAAAGGGCCTGGTTTTCCTAAGCAGGCAGAACATTCCCCTGACACCGTCAGTTGTATTTGTTCCATTTTTTTAAAGTAAACCCTTCTGAATTGGGAGACTGGGTTAACGAACGCATTTGCTACTCTGCGAAGACAAAGAAACTGCCGCGTTTTCGCACGACTCTGCACCCTCGCCGCTCGCGTCCCTCACCTGAAACCGTCTCCACCCTCCGAGGGGGGGGGCGTGTCCGCGGCCGCAGGTGAGCGCGGCGTCCGGACCCGCCTCCGCCCGAGGCCCCGCCCCATGCCTGGGTCCGCATTCGCTGAGCGCTCGTGATCGACATTGCCTGAGCCTAGTGAGCGTCCAGACTCGTCCCAGCCCCTCCCACTCCGCCCCACCCGCTCTGGTATTGGGTGGAGCCGTGCGCGGTTGCAGAAATTAGGCCAGTTTTGACCTACAAAAAATGAGGCAATTTAAAATGGTTCGACCTAATACTCCACAGAGAATGGTCTTTGGTGCCAGGGACATTTAGAATTTTAATAGCTACCTCCAAAATAGGCCTCCAAAAAGGCTGTATCCGTTTACACTCGTGCAGAAGCGCGTATCTCAGCTCCCTTGATATGATCAGTCACTTTGTTCCTCTTAATGGTTGAGGCACAGACGGTGTCTCGCTGATGTTTTAATCTGCATTGTCCTTACGTCAGTTCCTGTGCTCACACCTTCTGCCCATTTCTCTCTTGGGCCCTTGTGGGAATTGCAAACAATTTCTCCCAGGCCTTTACGTTTAAGGATTTAAAATGCAAATTCTGGGCTCACATCCTGACCCAATGACTGCTTAGCTGTGTGACCTTGGGCAAATTCCTTAACTCTTCTGTGCCCCTCGAATCAACTATATAATGAGATAGCATTGTGCTTCCTGTAGAAGGTTCAATGAAGTTAAGCATATAAAAAAAGGCAGTGACTAGCTTTATGTTAATGCCTAATAAATGTCATCCATTGTTGTTACTAACTGCATTTATAGTTTCAATCATGTCGAGTTTACCTTCTTTACCTTGGTGTCCTCAAATGTGTCAATACTCCCGGTGTGGTGTTTCTTGTCTCCTTAACGCATCTCTTCTCTACTCAAAGGTTATAAAAATACTTCCCCAAAAGTTCTAATACTTTTATGAGATTTGGGGCAGGGATCCTTTATAAGATCTAAACACCTTAAACCCACAGATGCCCTGAAATGGAGAACCTTGCCCCCAAAGGAAGGCGCTCTCTCTCTCTCTCTCTCTCTCTCTCTCTCACACACACACACACACACACACACACACACTCCTTTGCTCCTATAGCATCAAATGACTTCTGTGACAAATGGGAGCGATGAAAGAGTAGCGGGTTAAGAGAAGGACTCCACAGGAAGCTGCCTGGATTTGATCCCAGCTGTGTGACCTTCAGCAAGCCCCATAGCCTCTCTGTGCCTCAGGTTCGGCATGCATAAAATGGGCATAATAACAATGCCTGCCTCATGGGTTTGTTGTAAAGATTAAATGAGTTAA
Organism: Panthera uncia; assembly: GCF_023721935.1. Taxonomy (NCBI): domain Eukaryota; kingdom Metazoa; phylum Chordata; class Mammalia; order Carnivora; family Felidae; genus Panthera; species Panthera uncia. The sequence goes on from NC_064814.1 coordinate 58,090,968, forward strand.
TATCACAAAACACTTGAGATAGTGTCAGGCACATGGTAAAGGCCACATCATTAAATATTATTAATCAACGAATTAACTACAACAGCCAGTCTGTCCCTTTGGAAGGGGAGGGGGTCTGACCACTGCTAACCCCCACCCTCTGCCCCACTCTTACAGCTCAGCCACGGCTGAGTCAGGGGCTCCCTCCCTTCTGCAGACACAGGGTGGGTCTCCGGCCATTTCACGACAACCCAGAAAAAGGCGAAGACTCACCCGAGGTCCCCGGAGACAGCCTGGTCATCTGGTCATCAACCCCACTGCCTTCTCCACATACCCTTTGGGCTGCTTCTGCAGAGTTGAGCCTCCCTTCACACACCCCCAGGCACCCCCCCAGGCACACGCACATCCTCTCTACCCACTCACACACGTACACACACGTACTTTCTCTCTCTCTCTCTCTCTCTCTCTCTCTCTGCCCCTCTCCCTCACCTGCACAAACTCCTTCCATGCATCTCATTTATCAGCGCTTTGTAGTAATAATCCTGTTCACCAGGGAGAGGACCAGGGGGGCAAATACCGACTCACCTCCCATTATCTGTTTAACCTAGAAGTTGCTGGTATTGAGCTGAGATGGTGTCGCTTTGGCTACAGAAATGACTGGAGACCAGCACCAGCCTCAGCCCTGAGACAAGAGCAGTCAGAACGGACCTGGGACGTACACGGTGGCCTGCTAACTCTTTTCCTCCGGTGCCTTTTAAAGACGTTTGTAGAACTACGTACCCCTTCATGCGTTTTCAGCCAACATTTACAACGTTCTCATCCTAAGTTTAAATAATTGCTAAGGATGTGATTTCCATCGTTATTGTACTTTTTTACACGATATTTTCACCTAAACCCTTGGGGCCACAGAGGCGTTCATTGCATTCGTGGGACATGTCTGCCATCTACGGACATCGCTTTAATGAGCAAACCAGTCTTTATTCGCCGAATCGATCCAACAAATCAGGATGATCGCCTGTGAGAAAGACACTAAATATTTCAAAGATATCTGAAATAAATGTGTTGACACCCATCCCTGAGACAACATCTTGCTTCTGAATTCTAAATTAGAGATAAATAGTAGACTGTCACGCCAGCAGGAAGACAGACAAGGCTTGGCACTTGGCCACGGGTCTGTGGCCTGGAGGAAACACCCCCACTGGGTTCGTACTGACACCGTCTCTGCTATGTTCCCACAGCCTCGCACGGGAGCCCAGCGTCTGTGAAGGGTCCCGTCTGCATGGCACCCTGGAGGCTTCCACACCCCAGGGCTGGGCGTAGAAGAAACACAGAATAGGGAAGAGGGACATTTTCCTGCTTGGAGGGGTGAGGTGGGAAAGAGGAACCAGGAGCTTTCTCTCAGGCAGGTCCATTTTAGGAAAGAAACACAGGCTTGAGGGTCTGTAAGTGGATTCTCTCCCAACTCTGCCCGTGTAGCCCCTGAAAAGTTTTTGTGTATCCCCAGGGGTCCCACTTGTCGCAAGACTGTTGGGGGAAGGAGGGGCCACAGAGAGGGGCACGCGGGTGCTGGTTACATGCTGGGTGTGTGCACACGTGCGTATCCGGTGTCGTGACAGTGAGTGTGCCCATGGGGACACGTGTGTGTCACTGTGGATGGAAGGTGTGTCTGGTCCCCACCCCTGGACTGTTGGCCCCGTGGGCCCAAACCCCATCTGAACACATGTGGGAAGTACGTCTGTCAGTCTGTCTGAGTTCCGGGGGCCAGATTCTTCAGGCCCACAGGGGAAAGCACGTGTCGGGATTTCTCAACCCCAGCCTGTCTCTGGCCCCAGCCGGGCTACATAGGCACAAGAGAGCACGCCACAGTCATGATCTGAAGCTCAGGGGCCTCCTCCAGCCGTCCTCCCCGCTCCTGCAGTGCCTCCGCTCAAACCCGAAGGCTCCGCTCAGGCACCGGGCCTACCTCCTCCCTTCTCCTACCCACACTGCCCTCGCGCCCAGCACCACCCTTCCTCAGCGTCCCCTCCTTTGTGCCGGGGGGACTCAGCGGGGCTCAGCCTGGCCCCCATTTCCCAGCAGCTGGAACTAGGCCCCTCCCCAGCATGAGCCCAGGGCCCCAGCACCACCAGGGACTCACCCCTTACCTGTCTGAAGCAAACCAGCACAGCTATCACTGATCTGAAAAAACTTCTGTACGTCCAGCAGCACGCCTGTGGACAGACGGACAGCGCTCAGGAAATGGGGAGTGGCCCGCGGGGCTTCTAAGGGCAGCTGCCCCTGCGTCTGGGACAGGGCCCCAGCGGGCCAGCACAGGGGGTGACTCGGGGCCCACGGTTCTCTTCCTCTCTGTCCCACACGCACGTACAACCACACAGATAGGGGAGCACGTCCACACCCCCGGGAGCACATATCGCAGAGGCCCAAGTGTGTGTACGCATTTGGACACGAATGCACGCGCACACTGACACGTGCACAGAGAGGTACCCACGTGTCCCACACACGTGTGCCAACATGCCATCATCATCAGAGTGACGGGAGGCTCCCCGCGGCTGCACAGCTGCTCGCTCAGACTACCGGTGGGTATTTTTGTTTCTGTTTTGTTTCCTTTTAATTTGTAGAGAGAAAAAGAGCGCGCAAGCAGGGGAGAGGGGCAGAGGGAGAGAGAATCGAGGGCAGGCTCCAGGCTCAGCGCAGAGCCAGACGCGGGGTTCGATCCCACGACCCTGGGGTCACCACCTGAGCTGGGAATCAAGAGTCAGACGCTCAGGCGACTGAGCCGCCCGGACCCCCTTAGACCACGGTGTTAACGGAAGTCCCTGGGACTGCAAGGCCGCAGCCCTGCTCGGGTACGCGCACCCATGCGTGAGCATAGGCGTGCAGAGACACGTGTGCACACGCGTGTTCTTCCAGACGCATGAGCAGACAGTCACGACAGTGCATGTGAGCGCTTCAGAGACAGGCCCCACTCAGGTCCGACCTCGGCCCGCCTCCCTGAGGGTGGCAGGCCCTCCAGGGTCTTCCTAGGCCAAGGCCGGTGCCATGGGCACTCGGCTCAACCCAGAGGCAGGAGACGGCCCGACACCAGGCTCCGATCCCCGAAAGCACAACTTCAGGAAGAGGTCGTCCAAGCGGAGGCGCCTGGTCGTCCGAGCTGTGAGGCCCTGGCCAAGTCCTTAGAAAGAAAAGCAATCGTCGGTCTCGTTGGATTATGAGGCGGCCGAGGCCCAGGCCCCTGAGCGGGGCCCCGCGCTTGTTCGCCTGAGCGGCGGGGACTGTCACTGTCCCCCCGACACGGATGAGGCGCCCTCCCACCAAGTGCTGCCTGCAGAAGCGGTGGGGAGGAAAGCCCCACACCCACACGGCTGAGGCCCGTCAGCAGGTAAAGAAAGACCAAAGAACCAGACAAGAGAAGAGATTTTTGTAAAGACATCTGCTTTGGCCCCAGATGCACAGCGTCTGGGCATGCCACTCTGTATGTGTTTCCTTCCTTTTAATATCTTTTTTTTTTTTAAGTTTATTTACTGGTATTTTTTGAGCGAGAGAGCGTGCCAGCTGGGGACAGTCAGAGAGAAAGGGAGAGAGAGGATCCCAAGCGGGCTCCGGGCTGCCAGCGTAGAGCCCGACCCGGGGCTCGAACTCATGAACTGTGAGATCATGACCTGAGCCCAAACAAGAGTCTGACGTTCAACTGACTGAGCCACCCAAGCGGCCCCTCTTTTTCCCCCTTCTTAGTATTTTTAATTACGTGAATAAGACGTATTCGTTGGAGAGAAAAACACTAATAACTCGATAACTACACGAAAATTCTGTAGGATCACACTGGTCTCCATCTTCCAGAGTGAGGACTGGGCCCTAGTTTGGGCTCCTCCCAGCCTGCTTTTCACCTTTAGGCCGTCTTCCCCCAGGGCATCTGGCTGCCTTGAAAACCTCCTACCCCCAGCAGCCCCGGGCACCTCTCCGCATGGTTTCACTTCTCCAGGCCTCCTCCGTCCGGTCCCTGAGGCCAGAGGAAGTGCCCACTAGGAAAGGGCTCCCCAGCCTGCAGGCCTGCAGGACTCCACACCGGTGACTGACCCGCCCCCAGGCCCTGCACCCCTGCCCGGCCTCGGGCCCTCCACTCAAACCCTCAGCCCCCTTAGCCCCGGACTGGCCCCCTGTCTTGTTTGCACCAATCTGAGCATCTGAGCATAGTCCCCGCCTCCGCACCCGACCCAAAAAATCATCCTTGGCTCCCCATTGCCTCAGCAGAAAGCCCCAGCTCCCAGCCTGGCAACCAAGGAGCCGTGATCTGGCAACAAGACTCTTTTAGAACAGTTCCCCACGCTCCCCTCGTCAGCTCTGACCACACCACACACTTCGGCCCCGTGGGCCTTGGCCCACGCTGACTCTTCACCCAATGCCCTCCCCCCACCTGCCGGCTCCCTGTCTTGCCGATTTGCTCTTCCTTCAAGACCCAATCCGAGTGCCCCCTCCTCTGGGTCCCGCCGGAGCCCTCAGTCACCGTTCTGGGGCCACCCCGCTGACGTCCCTCCTGCCCAGTCCTGTGCTGCTGTGTCCTGTGATCCTCCGAGCTCCGCCCCCTGAGCCCCCCAGGCCGGCCTGTGAGTCCCTCTGCCTTGCAGGAGTCCCGGTGACGAGCTCCCCGCCTCTGCCCCTCAAGGTGGCCATTCTGGAGCTCAGGAACCACCAGGCCGACCCCTCCCCCGGGTCTCCAAGCCCTTAGTTAATGTTCCTTCAGTCAGTCTTGAATGAGCCCTTGATGCAGAGAGAAAAGGTTAAATCTCGAAGAATGAAGGAATGAATGAGTCGGTGAATGTGCCAGTAACAGGCAGAACAGGGTAGCCCCGGGGCCTCCAAGAAGGAAGTAAGAAAGTGCAAGGTTTGCACACAGCCCGCTGGCCCAGAAATGCCCGGCTATTCTGGGCCAGGCTGCCGGCCTGCCGTCCACACCCTCACGGGGCACCCCCAGAGCCTCCGGGCCTTTGCCCTGCTGCCCTCACCCACCACACCTGTGTGCATACACCCCGTTTGGGGCTGAATTGGGAACTCGATGCCTCCCTCCCCGGTTCGGGCCTGGCTGAACCCCTCCAGGGGTGAGAGCGGCTGGGACGTCTCCACGAGAAGACAGTTTGCTGGACGGTGGGTGCCGTGCGTCCACAGCGCCAGCAGGTGGCCGGGAGCCGTGAGTGACAGCAGGTGCAGCCCGGGACGCCCTCCCCCCCTCACCTGGGATGATGAACCAGTGCATGTAGTTCAGGAGGTTGACATAGCACAGCACCGCGGCGGCCGCGTGAGCTCTCCAGAGGGGCAGGCTCCAGGGGGCGGATGTGGTCCGAGGGGGGCACTGTCCCAAGCCCGAGGCCCCGGGGAGACCGCCTGGCCCCGGGGACGGCCCCTGAGGCCCCTCCGGCCCGGGCTCCCCGCACTCCGCGGACATGCCCCCAGCCTCACCCGCCTGTAGCTCCTGTCCCGGGACGAAGGCGCATCAGCTCTGCACCGACTCACTTCCTGTGGTTTCCCAGCGTCCTGACCTCAGAACAGCAGCCCCAACTGCACAGGTTCCTCCTGAGCCCACTGCGGCCTCGCCGGCGAGGTTTCACCACCCCAGACTCTGAGGCCCGCGAGGGACCCACCCTGGGGGACGGGACGTTATGGTCCCTTGACCCGGCCTGCAGCTTCAGTGGCCGCAGTGAGGAAGCGAGATGGGACAGGAAGTGAGAGGGCTCTCCAAAAGAGGGTCTGGCTGCCCAGACAAGACACGGGCTGCGAGTGCGGGAGGTGAACGGGGTCACATCAGGAAGGCTGGGTACCGGCCAGGCGAGAAGCCCCAGCAGGACTGTGCACGAGGCCACCACCCGCTCCGGGCTGGTGCCCCACCTGGAGAAACGAAGGTGGCGGAGGGGCGCGTACAGGAGGGCAGCCTGTATCTGTCGTAGATACAAAACCCAGGGGGACGTTGTGATGAGGGGCGAGATATCAGCAGGGTCTCAAAGTGTCTCTTTACAGTTTATGAGTAGCGGGGTGCAGAGGGAGTAACCACACCGCACGGGAATCAGGCGACATCTCAACCAAGGGTCGAGTTAACACCACCAACCAGGTCAGGGGTGTCGTGCTCCTCCACGTGAGGCCCCGAGCAGGCCAACGTCACCTAAGGGTGACCACATCTAATGAGGAAACGTCACACCCGAATTGAGGCACGCTATGTTTTTAATACACTGTGTTTTAGGAAAGTTTTAGCAAAATCGAGCAGAAGGTTCAGAGGTTTCCTGTATACCCAGCCCCCACACATGCAGAGGGGGACGTCGGTCAGAACTGATGAACCCACGGTGACACCATCATGCAAAGTCCACCCCTTACGTTAGGGTTCACTCGATGTCGTACATCCTGGAGTTCAGACAAATGTATGATGTGCACCCACTCTCATAGTATCACACAGAGAAGTTACATTGCCCTAAAAATCCTCTGTGCTCTGCCTCCCGCCCTGCCCACCGCTGACAACCACTACTGTGTTTACTGTCCCCATAGTTGTGCCTCTTCCAGAAAGCTGTAGAGTCGGAATCACACAGCATGGAGGCTCTTCAGACGGGCTTCTCCACGTAGCAAAATGCATTTAAGGTGCTTTTATGTCTTTTTAGGGCTTGAGACTCATCCTTTTCTGTGCTGAATAATATTCCACTGTCTGGATGGGCCAGGGTTCATTTATCCGTTCGTCTACTGAAGGACATCTTGGTTGATCGCAAGGTTTGGCAATTTAAATAAAGCTGCCCAAATCATCTGTGTGCGAGTTTTTGCGGGCACTGAAGTTTCGACTCCTTTGGGTAAGGCTGGTGATTGCTGGATTGTATGCTAACTGTACAGAACACTTTGTTTTGTTTTGTTTTTAAGGAACTGCAGTATTCAAAAGTGTCAAAGTCATAAAAGACTTAGGAAGGCGGAGGGATTGTTTCAGAAAAGGAGATGAAGATCAGCGAATACACGAGACTGTGTCCTGCCCTGGAGAGAAGGGCACGTTCTTGGATACACTGTCTCCTCTCCTGGAGAGAAGGGAACTTCTTGGATACACTGTGTCCTCTCCTGGAGAGAAGGGAACTTCTTGGATACACTGTGTCCTCTCCTGGAGAGAAGGGAACTTCTTGGATACACTGTGTCCTCTCCTGGAGAGAAGGGCACGTTCTTGGATACACTGTGTCCTCTCCTGGAGAGAAGGGCACGTTCTTGGATACACTGTGTCCTCTCCCGGAGAGAAGGGCACTTTCTTGGATCAGCTGATGAGATTGGAACTCAGAAGGCAGACCAGGAAGAAATACGCCAGCATCCAATGAACTGAAGTTGATAACTGTGCTGTGGTTACGTCCATGAAGCCCTTCTACTGAAGTGTTTACGGGTAACGGGCCACCGTGTAGGCACCTTACTATCAAGTTGTTCAGGAAAAAATTAAGAGACGGTAAGAAAGCAAACGGGACAAAATGGGTAACGACTTTGTGGGTTTTGGGGCGCCTGGGTGGCTCGGTCGGTTGAGCGTCCAACTTTGGCTCGGGTGATGATCTCGCAGTTTGTGAGTTCGAGCCCCACGTCGGGCTCTGCGCTGACAGCTCGGAGTCTGGAGCCTGCTTCCGATTCTGTGTCTCCCTCTCTCTCTGCTCCTCCCCTGCTCGCACTGTCTCTCTGTCTCTCAAAAATAAACATTAAAAAAAATTAAAAACTTAAAAAAAAATAAGCGGCCGACTTGAACAGGTATCTCCGAAGAAGTCGTACAAATGGCCAACGTGCACATGAAAAGATGCTCGCTTTCACCAGTCATTAAGGAAATGCCGATCAAAACCACAATGAGGGGCACCTCGGGGGCTCAGTCGGTTAGGGTGTCCAACTCTTGATTTCGGCTCCGGCCATGATCTCACAGTTCATGAGATCAAGCCCCATGTCGGACTCTGCACTGAGAGCTCAGAGCCTGCTTGGGATTCTCTCTCTCTGTCTGTCTGCCCCTCTGTCTCTCTGCCTCTCTCTCTCTCTCTCTCCAAATAAATAAGTAAACTTACAAAAAACCAGAATGAGAAACCAGTTCATATCCACTGAGATGACCAGAATTTAAAAAAAAAAAAAAATCTAATTAAAAAAAAAAAAGAAAGAACAGAACAAGTTTGGTGAGGATGTGGGGGAAACAAGACCCTCATACGTTGCTGGTGGGAAGGGGAAATGGCTCAGCCTCTGTGGAAAACAGTATTCCAAAGGTCAAACTTAGAATTACCCTACGACCAGCAGTCCTCTTTGTAGGTATAAACTCGGCAGGATCGAAAACAGGGACTCAAGCGAACGAATGTCCGTAGAAACGCTATTCCTTATTTGCAACATGCGGAAACAACCCCAACGCCCATCAGCTTACAAACGGGCGAACCGAATTCGGTGTGTGCGCGCAACAAAGCAAAGGGTTGAGGTCCTGATCTCAGCTACCGTGCCCACCCGAGAAAACACCGTGCTAAGGGAAAGAAGCCAGACGCAGGAGGTCACACGCTGTAGGATTCCATTTACACGAAATATCCTGAGTAGTTAAGTCCCCAGAAGCAGAAAGCAGACCAGTCCTTGCCAGCGGCCGGGAGGGACAGGAAATGCTTCGTGGGTTCGAAGTCTCCTCTGGGGGGTGAAACGTTTTGGAGCCAGACAGAGGTGACACCGAAAGCACCAAGTGCCACTGAAGTGTGTGCCTCGAAATGCTTAAGACGTTATGTGAATTTCGCTTCAACTTTTTAAGAGAAGTCCAAGCAGGGGCGCCTGGGTGTCTCAGGCAGTTGAGCATCCAGCTCTTGATTTCAGCTCAGCTCGTGATCCCAGGGCCGTGGGCTCAAGCCCTGATCCAGGGTCTGTGCTGAGGGTGTGGTGTGGAGCCTGCTTGGAATTCTGTCTCTCTCTGTGACCCTCTCCCCCACTCATGCACTCTCTCTCTCTCTCTCAAAAATAAAATTAAAAATAAAAATAAATAAAAAATTAAAGCAAACCAAGAAAGAGCCAGTCTGGAGACATGACGAGAATGTGAGCTTTGCATCCTGAGAGGCCAGGGTTCAAATTCCAGTTTCGCTTCTTCCGAGCCTTGTGTCTAAGGCAAATCCTCGGCCTCTCTGGGCGCTGTGTGTCTAAGGCAAGTCCTCGACCTGTCTGGGTGCTGTGTGTCTAAGGCAAGTCCTCGATCTCTCTGGGCGCTGTGTGTCTAAGGCAAGTCCTCCACCTCTCTGGGTGCTGTGTGTCTAAGGCAAGTCCTCGACTTCTCTGGGCGACAGAAGGTCAATTGAGCCCAACAACCGAGACAAGTGCAGCCTTCCCCTCGGGGCCAGGGAGGGGAGGCTGGCCTCTATTATTGCTGTCAGGGTGAGGCTCACCCTCCCGCCCCAGGGGGTGGTCCTGGGGAAACAAGGAGGGCTGGGAAGCAGGTGCTCCAGCAAGAGCTCCCACAGCCCCACGGCTAAGGGCCTGTCTGAGCCCCGGCCATCTGTTCTTAGGCCTGACTCAGGTCTCTGTGCCTCAGTTTCCTTACCTGTAAAATGGGGTAATAACAGAACACAGCTCCTAACCTGCTATGATTGCCGTGCTGTAAACAAGGTGACGTGTGAAAAATGCCCAGAACTTTGCTTATTGAGGAAGCGCTGTGGGGTTTCCCTGGCACACGTACGGGGGACTTTGGTCCCGGCCCCGCCCTCAGAGACCAGTGGCATCCTCGGGTATGAGTGTGAGAGTACAAACGGAGGTGCACACACTCGTGCAAGGCACACAAGACCTTTGCCCCTTGTGAGCGCGAGACGGGGCTGCTCACGGTCGCCCCGCTCCAGAGTCCAGCCCTCACTAGGCAAGGCCGGGAGGCCACCCCTCCAAGGACACGGGATTTGTCCCCGGGGGGTTCTGTGCCCGGAGGCCAGCAGGGCGACACAGTCACAGATGTTCGGGTAAGGCCCGGGTTCCTGCACCGTGAGGTACCACCGGGACGCGGCCCAGCCACAGTCGTAGAGACACAGAAGGGACACTAGGCGGGGGCCCGTGCTTCACGGGGACAGCGCTTCCGTTTGGGAAGGTGGAGAAGTCCTGGGGACGGGTGGCCGTGGTGGTTTCGCTGGTGAATGAGCCCCATGCCCCTGAGCCGAACACCTAAAAGTGGTTCAGGTGGGAGCACCTGCGTGGCATCCGACTTCGGCTCAGGTCAGGATCTCATGGCTCATGGGTTCGAGCCCCACGTGGGGCTCTGTGCTGACAGCTCGGAGCCTGCTTGGGATTCTCTCTGTCTCTCTCTCTCTGACCCTCCCCCACTTGAGCTCTCTCCATCTCCCTCTTTCTGTGTCTCAAAAACAAATAAACTTTAACGTTTATTTATTTTTGAGACAGAGAGAGACAGAGCATGAACGGGGGAGGGTCAGAGAGAGAGGGAGACACAGAATCCGAAACAGGCTCCAGGCTCTGAGCTGTCAGCACAGAGCCCGACACGGGGCTCGAACTCACAGACCGTGAGATCATGACCTGAGCCAAGGTTGGACGCTCAACCAACTGAGCCATCCAGGCACCCCAAAACAAATAAACTTTAAAAATGATTAAAATGGTAAGTTTTATTTTGTGTATGTTTCGCCGCAATTAAAAAGAGTAAATGCGGTATCACACTATCTGAAAAAGCGGTGACATTCTAGACTCCAGGTTTCAGGGGACTGGTCAGATAAGTGATGGAGCCCCCGACAGTGCTTCCCGTCCTGTTGGTCTGCGTTGATCTGAAGTGTGTCCGGGATATGGCAGTGACGTGTCCATCAGAGAGTACAAAAAGTATGTGCAGTATGACCCCACTGGGGTAAAAATTATAAAAGTGAATACAAAAAAGCCTTAGGAGTTGGCCGGTCACAATCCCCTCGGCTGTTTGTCCCCATAAACTCTGACGAATGCAGTTTATTTGGGATTATCTTCAGCACAGGCCTTCCAGAGGGGTTCCCGTTGGAGTGTGAATTTACTGGCTGTCCCAGCTCAGAGTCTCTCCTGTGCCCAGTGAGGCGTCGGCCATCGGGACCGTAGTCATCTGCAGGCTCGACCGGGGCCGGAGGGATCACTTCCAAGGGGGCTCGCTCACAGGGCTGGCAGGCTGGATCTGGTGCTTGGCTGCTCTCCCGGCAGCGTCTGAGCGTCCTCGGGCTGTGGTTTGTGTCCTCGAGTGTCACAGCGTAGTGGCCAGTGTCCTCCAGTGCCTCGCAAGACCTCTCCTCTGGGCCACCCGGGCCAGCCCGGCTCGCTGTGGGAGGGGACCGCAGAGGGCATGCATGACCACAGGAGGGACGCTCCCCGGAGACCGGCTTGCAGGCTGGTGAGCACGCCTTCGCCTGGAGGCTGTCATCCGACTGGTAAGAAGGTTCACGCGTGTCTTTCCCCCAGGACCCACCGGCCAGGGGAACCCACGTGCCCCAGCCCCAGCTGCCAGAGACGCCCAGGGCGGGCAGGGTGGGGGACTGTGAGTGAGGAAGACGGGCAAGGGAAGCGGCCTGCGCGTGAGCAAGCCCCTGCCACAGCCGGCCAACCGGCGCAGTGCCGCCTGAGAGGGTGGCACTCTCCCCCCGGGGAAAAGGGGTGTCACTGGACCCTTCATGATCGGAGGGCTTGACAAGTGCCTGGTGTGGATTCCCCTCTGGGCCTAGCAGGTGGCAGATGCCAGCAGCTGTCCTGAGCCGAAGCCACCAGCTGGCAGGAGGCGTGGGGACAGAGAGCCGCTGAGCACGGGAGCCCAAGCCCAGGGGAGCCTTGCTGAGCTCCACGCGGTTCAAAAAGCCCCAGGAGCGTGCGCCGCCCGCGGACCCGGTTTCCATAGCGACACCCTGTGGCCGCACGAGGTAACTGCGGGCACGAACGGCGCCTGCCGCGCTGGGCCCTCTAAACTCCGGGTCGCTAGGTCACTCGGGGGGGGGGGGGGGGGGGGGGGGGGGCTCTTGCTCATGGGGCAGTAGCGAGCAGGGCCTGATGGGAAACCCCGCGTCATGACCGTGTGGACGCGGAACCGACCACCTGCACGGCGCGTGCACACGGGGACCACCATGGAAGGGCGCACCCCAAGGGGTTCATGGCACTCGTCCCAGCTCACAGAATTACAGATGATTTTTTCCCCTTCTCCTTTCCTTTTCTTTTCTTTTCTTTTTTTTCTTTTTTTTTTTTTTTACTTTCTTTCCTTACAGCCGATAATGACATTTGCAAATACTAACATAGCACCTACCATGCGCTGGGCGCTGCAACCCCCATGGATTGGGTGTGACGATTATGCGGACTTTTCAGGTGAGGACACGGGCACGAAGACTGAGTGAGGGCCCCGTCTGGCTCTAAATGTGCTCCTATCCCTGGAAATCTACCTTCTTGTCTTCTATGTACCAATCTTTCTGTAATAGCATTTAAAAAAGGACAAGTAGAGGCATGCAGAGTTTTTAGAATCACACACAAAATAATGCAATGGGTATACGTTAACTAACTTGGATTGAAATTTAAAAGTAAACTAAAAAACATAATGTGGGGCGCCTGGGTGGCTCAGTCGGTTGAGCGTCTGACTTCAGCACATTTATGATCTCGCGGTTTGTGGGTTCGTGGGTTCGTGGTTTCGAGCCCCGTGTCGGGCCCTGTGCTCACAGCCGGGAGCCCGGAGCCCGCTTCGGATTCTGTGTCTCCCTCTCTCTCTGCCCCTCCCCCGCTCAACTCTCTCTCTCTCAAAAATAAACATTAATTTTTTTTAAAAAAAACAAAACAATGCAATGGAACAAAACAAAGCATGCTTGACTATGTGCTGCACCTGCCTATGGGTCACCTATGGGACACCTCCTATGGGTCACCTCTTCCAGGAAGCCTGCGGGCTTGGTTCAGTGCTTATTTTTTGTCATACCTACGGCTCATTTTGGGGATTTTCTGTCTCCCCCACAGGTCAGCAAACCCTTCAAGGGAGAGGCGATGTGTGAGCCCTTTCCGCCTCCCCCGGGGTCTGGCCCGGGAGACTTGACCAGAGCAGGAAGGCAGACGGACGTTCTGAATGAGTGAATGAACCTTGCTTCTCAGGCTGGCAGCCGCACAACCTGGGAGTAATGGTAGGTCTCCACTTCCACAAAGGTGTTTTTGTCGCTCTAGCCTTGACCAGAAAAATAGCTAGAACTCTGTCGCTTTTTGGTTTTTTTGTTTTGTTTTGTTTTGTTTTTTAATTTTTTTTTAACATTTATTATTTTTGAGACAGAGAGAGACAGAGCATGAACGGGGGAGGGTCAGAGAGAGAGGGGGACACAGAATCTGAAACAGGCTCCAGGCTCTGAGCTGTCAGCACAGAGCCCGACGCGGGGCTCGAACCCACGGACCGTGAGATCATGACCTGAGCCGAAGTCGGACGCTTAACCGACCGAGCCACCCAGGCGCCCCACTCTGTCGCTTTTTGAAAGCAGGACCCCACACACTTTCTCGGGGACCGTGCAGAGGGAGTCTTGTTTGTGCAAGGATGTCTCCCCACTATACTGCGCTCAGGCTCTCTCTGCACACAGGGGCGTCTCTCTGTGGGTGGGGGAGGGGGGAGGGGGCGACAGCTAAAGGTCATAGGGCATGTTCTAAAGTTGACCGTGGTGATGGCTGCACATCTCTGAATAGACCAGAAAGAAAACCACCTGAACTGTACATTTTGTATATTTATTTTTGAATTCTGCATTTTATTTACTTTTTATTTTTTTTAACATTTATTCATTTTTGAGAGACAGAGAGAGAGAGAGGGAGCATGAATGGGGGAGGGACAGAGAGAGAGGGAGACACAGAATCGGAAGCGGGCTCCAGGCTCCGAGCTGTACCTCCACGCTGTGCCACAGAGCGTGGCACTCGGGCCGAGCTCAGTCACGTTCCGATAGGGAGAGGGAGGCATTGCTGTGTGGTTTCAGGCGGGTCAGTGCTGTTCTCTGAACCCTCTCCGTGGAATAAAGCCATGTGCCTGGGGGTGCCTGGGTGGCTCGGTCAGTTAAGCCTCCGACATCAGCTCAGGTCATGATCTCCCAGTCTGTGAGTTCGAGCCCCGCGTCGGGCTCTGGGCTGACAGCTCGGAGCTTGGAGCCTGCTTCCGACTCTGTGTCTCCTTCTCTCTCTGCCCCTTCCCTGCTCATGCTCTGTCTCTCTCTCAAAAATAAAAGTAAACATAAAAAAAATTAAAAAAAAAAAAAAAGCCTTGTGCCCGGCTAAGCTCTTTGCTTCTGAAGATGAGTCAGCCTTCAAGGGGCGCCGGAGGTGGGGTGAACAGAGACCACCAGGTGTCGCCAGACACCAAGACGAGCCCCTCCTTCGCCCACAGCAGTTCCCCGGGAGTCTGGACATCAACTCGCCACTGAGACAGGCTCCGGGAACACCGGAGTCAGCGCGTGCCTCCCGGGGTCGACCCCGAAGTGGGGGGTCTCCACGGCTCCAGGGACTCCGCCAGCCAGGCAAGGACCAAAGGACTGGACCCCAGGTTATCTCTGGGCCTCAGTCTTCCCATCTGCCCGTTGGGCATAGACTTGCCATCCAGGTTCTTCTGGTTCAGACCCCTTCTCCGTGGCGGCACTGGGGCGGGATGAAGGAGCACTGGAAAGGAGAAGGGGGTCCGCCTTTGTTCCCTCTGTCTCATGGGGCAGGGACGTGTCTTTCCCAGGGGGGCGTTCCTGGTGCGCTCACATTCAAAGAGAAGTCGTCTCTGACAGGGCACAGCTTTGTCATTATGCCCGTGGTGGAAGCCATCACAGCCCGAGGAATCCCTCTCGGGGGAGCCAGGGAGGTCCTGGGGGAGGGGAAATGTGTTCTTCTAAAGAAGCGAATGTCAAAACCATTCTGAGCTCGGAGTTCAACCAAAACAGTCCATCGGCCAGAGCTGCCAACAGGCCAGAGTCTGCAGACCGACCCCTGGTTGAGAGGAAACCCCACGACGGGCCCCTCGGGGTCCCTGGCATCTGTTCGCAGAAGAGCCTCAGAGACAGTCAGCCACCTGCCCGAGGCCTTCACTGTCTCCATTCAGATAAAACACACACACGTATGTCAGCAACTGGGGTGCGCGAGGTCAGGGGAGATCGGTTCGGGCTCTGGGAGACGGGGCCAGGGGCGAAACGCCAGGGGCTGCAGGGCGACACATCCCAAGAGCCCGAACCTTCGGTGAGAATGAACTCCACTGCACGTGAGGATCCATCATGCCTCTTGCGAGGACCCCCACCCTCGTCCTGATCCCTCCCAGCCCCAGGAGAGAAGGGGGCCCCCTTCCAGTGGCACATTCGGACCCCGGGCCAAGGAAAGACGTGGGAACACAGCCCCCGGTCCTTGTCAAACACGGAGGGCAAGCGGGCGCCCGGGCAGGATGAGACAGGTGAGTTAGCAGGCATTCGCATACACCTCAGCTTTGTGGAAATGGAACCCACGTGCCGCACGATTTCACCCGCTGGAGTTTTCTCATCGGTGCTTTTGAGTACATTCAGTTCTGCAGCTCACCACAATGAACTGCGAAACACAGTATCGCTGCGGGGCCCCGGGGTGGCTCGGTGGGTCGAGTGGCTGACTCTTGTGTTTGGCTCAGGTCATGATCTCACAGTTTGCGGGTTCAAGCCCCGCGTCCGGCTGCTCGCTGAGAGCGGAGTCCGCTTGGGATTCTCTCTCTCTGCCCCTCCCCTGCTCCTGCTGTCTTTCTCTAAACTAAAATAATATATATATTTAAAAAATTTTTTTAATTTTTTTTAATGTTTATTATTTTTGAGAGAGAGAGAGACACGGACAGAGCGCAAGTGGGAAGGGGCATAGAAAGAGGGAGACACAGAATCCAAAGCAGACTCCAGGCTCTGAGCTGTCAGCACAGAGCCCGATGTGGGGCTTGAACCCACAAACTGTGAGATCATGACCTGAGCTGAAGTCAGACGCTCAACCAACTGAGCCACTCAGGCGCCCCTATTTAAAAATTTTTAATTAAGAATATGTCATCACTGCAAAAGCAAAAATAAACGCCCCCCCCCCCCGCCGCCCCCCCCCCCCTCCCCCCCCCCCCCCCACCCCACCCCCGGCAGCCACCCCGTCTGCTTCCCACCTCTACAGAGTCGCCCGTTCTGGACGATTCATATAGACGGAGTCAGACAGGAAGTGGCCCCTGGTGCCTGGCTTCTCCCGCCAAGCACGGTGTTTCCGAGGCTCGTGCGTGCCGATGCGTGGACCGGGACCTCGTTCTTCTGACGGCGGGACCGTCCGGATGGTGCACTGTCCGGACGGAACCACAATTTGTGTATCTGCCCACCTGTTGACGGACCTTTGGGTTGTTTCCTGCTTTGGTCCATTACGAGTGATGCTGTTATGAACACTTATGCCCAAGTCGCTGGGTGAACCTATGTTTTCAGTGACTTTGGCCTGTGCCGGGACGTAGACCTCCATGCTCAGCGGCTGGGGACCCCCCCCCCCGGTGTCTTCCAGCGCGTCTGTGCCCTCTGTGTCCCTTGTCTCCCGTCTTTGGGGTTCCAGCCGTCCCGGTGGGTGGGAAGTGGGACCTCAGCGTGGATGTATGCGCTTCCCTGACGGCTCATGATGCTGAACATCTTTTCAAGCAGTTGTGCCTTCCTCAGAGAAACGTCTGTTCAAATCCTCACCCATTTTAAAATGGGGTTGCCTTTTTACTGTTACGTCCGACAAGTCCTTTGTACATTCTGGACAGAAATCCCTTCTCAGGCGCATGACTTGCAAACGTCTTCTCCCGTGGCCAGATCCTTCCACTTTCTGGGTGTCTGCTTTATGTTTTAAGGATCCAGGATCAGGTAATACAACTTGAAAACCATTTCCGCTTACTAGATCGTTCCTGTAACCATGATGTGGACCCTCTTGTTTTCCCTCACAAATATTTTCTCTGTTAAATAATATTTTGTTTGTTATTTATTTTTTTTAATGTTTATGTTGCAGGGGCGGGGAGGAGGGGAGAGAAAGAAAGAGCACGAACAGGGGAGGGGCAGAGAGAGGGAGAGTCCCAAGCAGGCTCCGTGATGTCAGCACAGAGCCTGATGCAGGGTCAGTCCCACGAACCGTGAGATCATGACCTGAGCCGAAGTTGGACGCTTAACCAACCGAGCCACCCAGGTACCCCTTTTGTTTGATATTTATGGAGATACACTGGCTTTCTTTTGGTTAGTGTTTTCTGTTTACTTTCAACCTTTTATATCCTTGTTTTAGGGCTTTCTTTCTCTTTCTTTCTTTCTTTCTTTCTTTCTTTCTTTCTTTCTTTCTAGAGAGCCAGCAAGAGCAGGGGGAGGGGCAGAAGGAGAGGGTTCCAAGCAGGTTCCATGCCCAGTGTAGAGCCCAACACGGGGCTCAAAGCCACAGCCCGGGAATCATGACCTGAGCAGAAATCAAGAGTTGGACGCGTAACTGGACTGAGCCACCAGGCGCCCCTGAATCTGAACTCTTTTTAAACCCAGTCTGACAGCTGATGTGGCCCAGTTGGTGGCCTCACAATGACGGTGACTCAGGCTAATCAGCGGTGCCCACACTCCGCCAGGAGCTGGCCAGGGGGAGGGAAAAGAAACTGCTGTTTATCCGAGTGTGTCCCACAGGTGGCCTTGCTCAAGGCTCACACTGTGTCTCCTGTTTCACGGAGAGAGATCAGGGCTCTGCCCAGCAAAGTCACTCAAAGTCACCCAGCTAGTAGGTGGCAGAGTCGGGGCTGTCCCTGGGCTCCAGACCCCGTCCCCACCATCTGCAGGGGCAGCCGGAGCCCTCCCAGAGTGGGCAGAAATCCAGCTGTCCCAGAGTGACAGAGAAGGAAACAGGTTTCCAGGCAAAGGGAACAGTCACAACCTGATGCCAAGGTGCATCAAGGTCAAAGGGTGGGGTCCCTTCCCACGTAACCGAGCCACCCACAGGTGTGGAAAAACCTGTGCCCACCCGACCCCCCCCCCCCCCCCCGCATTTCTCCTGCCCATGACATGCACGGTAGGGTCAGGCTGAGAGCCTCCAGAGAAATCTGGGAAACAAGATGATTCGTTCCTGTCCCACTGATGTGCAGGGGGGAGGTTTAGCAGCCACTCAGTGGGAAGGGGGTCCTGGAGCTTTTGCCAATCACGTGCTATGAGTACTCCCACCATGCCAAACTATCAACGTCACTAAGCACACACACTGGGAAGATGCACAAACAATCCACTCTCACAAGCCGGGGACAGCCAACTCCGGCCCACCACCCTGCTTCCCTGCCGGAGAAGTCTGCCAAAGGGGGGGGTGGGGAACGCTGCTGGAGGCTGTGCCCTCCCATGGGGCAGAGATAGTTCATGCCGCCCTTCCTCCCCCCCCCCCCCCCCCCCCCCCCCCCCCCCCCCCCCCC
>NC_064814.1:58109656-58194078 GCF_023721935.1 Panthera uncia
AGGGGTCTATAGATGCATCTGTCAGAGTTGGAGAAACTGAGGCTTAAAGAGAGCTTGCCCAGCCAGTGCAACCAACGCACCCATGAGTGTCTGTGTGCACCTGTGATGCACACACAGCCCCAGGTGCTCCTGTCCGTGCCTATGCACACTCATCTGGGCCTAGGTGTGTATGAACACACCCATGTTTTGGGGTTGATCTCGAGGTTAAAGCAGAACACAGACCTGTAAGTGGTGAGTTTTTAAATGTGATGCTTTAAAAACATACCCATGTGGGGGCGCCTGGGTGGCTCAGTCGGTTGAGCGTCCGACTTCGGCTCAGGTCATGATCTCACAGTCTGTGAGTTCGAGCCCCGCATCGGGCTCTGTGCTGACGGCTCAGAGCCTGGAGCCTGTTTCCGATTCTGTGTCTCCCTCTCTCTCTGCCCCTCCCCCGTTCATGCTCTGTCTCTCTGTCTCAAAAATAAATAAAAACATTAAGAAAAAAAATAAAAAAAAAAAAACATACCCATGTGTTCATTATGTCCACCATTATGTCCTACGCTGTTCATTATGAACAGCTTTTCTCTGCCTCAGCGCTTCTGGACCCCTTCCCGCCTCTGTCCCCACGGACATGGGGGTCCCACATAGGGCCCAAGACAAACCTAGAAACCAGCACGGGGGGCGGTGCTGGCTGAAGCGTGGTGCCTGGGTTCCGACTGGACCCTCGGGTGGGGGAGTCACGGTCAAGGAGGGCAGCGAGTGGGAGGAAGCCAGCGGGCCCGGGGCAGGCTGTCGGCAGCAGGTGGGCGAGGTCATGGCAGAGCGTCCGTGGTTCGGGAGGAGGACGCTCAAGGCCGGCGGAAGCACCTTCCGGCCCTGCCCGCTGCGCCCTTGGCCCCACCGCACAGAGGCTTGTTGGAGGCAGTGGACAGACACATGTCTAAAATAACCCAAGGGACCAGGGCCCGCCAGCTACCGGCTGACTCCTTCACTCACAACGGATGGCGTTTTCTTGGTTCCAGATCCATTTGTGCCTATCGGTGCGCAGAGCCCCAGAGGGAGGCTTGATCCTGCCTGGCCAGGGAGAGACTGACTTCCCAGAAAGGGAACTGGGGACGGCTGTGCCTCTCAGTGTCCCCAGACGGAGCTCCGCTCACCTGTCCCCACGGCTCCCTCCCCCTCCCTGCCCAGCTGACTCCATCCACCGCTGGTCAGAGTTCTCCCGGAGGATGGTTTGCATCGAGGGTCACCGTGTAAATGTGCATCTGTAGTGCAAGCACGAGTCCTGCGTGTGCCTGTCCACGTGGTGCACACTCGTGCGTGGCTGGTTGTGCACGAACACACCCGTGCCTCGACCTTGCAGCCTATTTTGCTGGTTTCCATATACCGCCTACAATGCCTGTGAAAATGACCGTCCCTTCCAAGTGAAAAGTCCCTTAGAAGTCATTTCTTTCAATCCTACCAGTGCCTCTCAGAGGCTTGTTCCTGTATGTGGGTGGGGACAATTCTTTTTTTTTTTTTTTTAAGGTTTTTATTTATTTGTGAGACAGGCAGAGACAGAGCATGAACGGGGGAGGGTCAGAGAGAGGGAGACACAAGATCTGAAACAGGCTCCAGGCTCTGAGCTGTCAGCCCAGAGCCCGACGCAGGGCTTGAACTCACGGACCACAAGACCATGACCTGAGCCGAAGTCGGCCGCTCAACCGACTGAGCCACCCAGGCGCCCAGGACAACTTCTTTTTTTTTTTTTTTTTTAATTTTTTTTTTTTTTACGTTTATTTATTTTTGAGACAGAGAGAGACAGAGCATGAACAGGGGAGGGTCAGAGAGAGGGAGACACAGGATCTGAAACAGGCTCCAGGCTCCGAGCTGTCAGCACAGAGCCCGACGTGGGGCTCGAACCCACGAACCGCGAGATCATGACCTGAGCCGAAGTCGGACGCTTAACCGACTGAGCCACCCAGGCGCCCCGGGGACAATTCTTGATGTAACCAAGTGTAGTGTCCCTGCTCCCGAAACTCCAGCAGGCACAAAACGTCGGTGGCATCCCCTGCTGTTGTGGCCACCTGACTCCGGCCGCTAGGGGCAGTGGACCCGTGGACCTCCAGGTGAGAACACCACACGCTTTGTCAGCGGCTCAGTTTTCTCCACAGAATCTCTGGAGAGGCTCAGGCCTCTGTTCTTAAAGGCCCAGGGATTGCTGGCCGGCTACGTCCGGAAGCCTCTTGCCTGGTCTCGGTCAGCACCATCTGGGGGCAGGCCCCACCTCACTAGTCCTACCTCCTCCCTGGGGGGACACTTGGGTGCTGACCCCACTTGCCTGGGCCGTGCAGCCAGGGGGCCAGCCTGGAGGCAGCAACTGCTGTGTGCCGGGCCTCACAAAGATGCAGGCCCGGCTAGTAGGCTGGTGGGGTCCTTGAAGACTCAGGGGGCTCACCCGCAAAGAGAAGCAGCCCGTCGGACCAGCCAGAAAGCTGCAGAAACAAAGTGCATGGCGTCCTGAGCGTGGCCACGTGGCAGCTCTCAGGCTTGAGGCTTCTGGATGCGGGTGGTGTTCCCGGATCCCGAAAGTGGTGCCTTCTCTCCTGCTGCCCCCCTGCCTACTACTCTCCCCACCCCCCACCCCCGCCCCCACCTACCTCTCTCTCCTTCCTGCCTACTGCTTCTCCACTCTGGCAAGCGAGCCCTGCAGCCAGCGTCTGGTGGCTGGCACCCTGGGTGGCGTGAGGTGGTTGAGGGCACGAGTGGGTGGGGGACCCGGGGGGCTGCTGATGCACGCTGATGGTCCCCTGCACCCCGTTACCTTGGGTAGCTGCTGAGGAGCACGGGAGCTGGTTACAGAGCGGACTGTGTGTGGCTTTGTAGAAGCTGCCGGAGGCTTCCCAGCGTGGTGGTGCCGACATCCACGGCCCAGCACACTGCCCGGTGGTCCAGTGCTCTGTGGCCTCCAGGTGCTTTTGACAGATGCGATCCAGAGGGCCGGGTGTCACTGTCCAAATTGTCCCACCCCTCACCTGGGGCAGAGCTGTCTCGCCAGATGAAGGTCCTTGACCGTGCAGTAATTAGCATTTGTGATCAAAGTACCTGAGAGGTTTTAAACGACTTCATTGAGACGAAGACTTTGTCCAGAAGTTAGGTCTATGCACAAACAGCCCTCCTTCTGGCAAACAGGCTAATGGTGTTACCCAGATTCATAAAATCCAGTCTGACAATGACTAATTTTTTTTCACACCAAAAATTTCTACTCAGAGGGAATCGTCCAGTTGGATCTTTCCTAAGCCTCTCCCTTTGCAGCGGCTTAAATTTTTTTTTCAACGTTTTTTATTTATTTTTGGGACAGAGAGAGACAGAGCATGAACGGGGGAGGGGCAGAGAGAGAGGAGACACAGAATCGGAAACAGGCTCCAGGCTCCGAGCCATCAGCCCAGAGCCTGACGCGGGGCTCGAACTCACGGACCGAGAGATCGTGACCTGGCTGAAGTCGGACGCTTAACCAACTACGCCACCCAGGCGCCCCTGCAGTGGCTTAGAAGGAAAACCGGACCTGCTGCCACCCGGTGCCTTAGGCTTTAACACGGTTGCACCTGCCACAGAGCTGCTTAGAGGAGAAAACCGGGCAAGAACAAAGTCATCAAAACAGAGACAGTGCGTGGGGACTGTCCATGGCCTCACCGTGCACGTGCACGTTCCTTCACAGCTTCTCAGTGAGGGTTCCTGTGGGGCCTGGAGTGCGCCCCTCCCCTCCTTAACTGGAGCGCGAGCACACACACACACACACACACACACACACACACTCAGCCGCCCTGGCCCGGAAAAACAACCGCAGGTGAGATGTTGAGGCAAAGGATCGGAAAATAAGGCTTGATTTACTTAAGTCTCATTGTGACCGCATTTCCCAGGCCTCCCCACGAATCCCTAACACGCAGTGAAGTGTCTCGCCCACTGGGGGATCACTCACTGGGGTGTCACAGGTGGAGCCAGAACCCCATCCTTAGCAGGTGGGTGGGAGCCTCTACCCCAGGAGCTGGAAGGGGATAGGGGGAGGGAGGGGGCGGGCCTGGTCTCTAGCTGGGGCGGGGGGGGGGGGGGGGGGGGGGACGGGGCGGGGGGGGGGGGGGGGGGGGGGGGGCATGAGGGGATGGGGCAGGGGGCGAGGAGGGTGTGGGTCTCCACCCTTGGAGCACAGATTGGGGGGAAGGGTGCAGGTCTCTACCAGAGGTGGAAGGGGGGCTGTGGATGGGGGAGGGGTGGAAGGCTCTACACCAGGAGCACAGTTGGGGGCAGGGGGCTCAGGTCTCTGCTCTGGGGCTGTCCAGGCTGCCCAGGGGTCCTGTGGCCCCAGTCCCCACCCCCACCCCCCACTGCTTCCCTGGTTAGTCCGGCTGATCATGTGACACCCTCGGGTCACGGTCACAGTGGGGAGCCGCGTGAGTGACCGGATCACTACCCAGAGGTTTGGGGTTCCGAACCACCTGAGTGTCGCAGGTCCGAGTCCAGCCTGTTCCACGTGGGGCCTGGAGGGTTCGCCTTCCCCTCCTGCCCGAGTGGCCCTGGAAACTGTCTGTGAGGTCCCGGCCGGCCTGGGTTCCTGCCAGGAGCTCGGACTCTGGAGCCAGAGGGGCAGGGGCTCCCCAGGGGCGGCGGTGGCTCTACAGGGCGGGCCTGGGAGTGGTCAGGCATCCGGGCTGTGTCCACCCTACGTGGGACCGCTGACAGGGGTGCCGGATGGAGCAAATTTCAGAAGGGGATACCCAGTTACATTGAATCTCGGATAAGCAACTTTTTAAAAAATGTAACTACATCCCATACAATATTTGGATACATTTATACTAAAAAATTAATCATTATCTGAAATAGAAACTGATGTGTCGGCCCTCACAGACCGGGAGCTTCTGACGGTGCTCCTGCCGCCTACCGGAAGTCTTCATTTGGGATTGGCAGCTGTGGGACAGACAGGGCAACAGTGGCTGCAAGAAACACGGGCCAAAGTCAGAGAAGGATCTAGAACACAGGCCTGGAAAGGGCTAACCTGCTCTCAGGTCAGCCGGAAACACACCCTCGAAGCCTGATTGGACCCCAGTCTCCCTGTCCCCCACCTCCAGCCTGCTTCTCCTCCAGCTCCAGCTGGTCTGGCCACCAGGCCCACAGCGCACTCCCCAGGCCACACTGCCCTAGGCCCCGGGGACGGAGCAGGTGCCACGGAAGAAGCTAGACCAAGGCGGTAAATCAGGGGCACAGCCAGCTCTGCTTATTGTTCTCCAGGAAGCCAGGTGATGTCACTGCAGAGAGGCAGGAGCAGACACACCCCAGAAATGACTAACCTGCTATGGCCAGGCGTCCCTCAGTTGGACACGTGACCACTCCAGTCCCATGGCCACTGGAAGGACATCCACCCAACAAACCTTTCCTCATCTCCTTCGTCCATCCCACAGGCAAACTCCAGCTCACCCCCCTCACCTGCCTGCCTCTCTCCCTCCCCCTCCTCCGCCCCTCAGCCCTGCATGGCCACCTCTGATGTACCTCAGGGTCTGTGTCCCCAGCCCCCACCTCGGGGCTCCACCGCGGCACTCCCCTGCTGCAGACCCGTGGTTTGCATCAGAGGCCAAGTCCCAGCCCTCGGGGACAGAAAAGCAGGACAGACCAGGGTGCCTGAATAAAGCCTACCTCTTCCAGTCACCCAGGAGAAACTGTTACTCATCCCAGGTGAGGGGGCCGGGAGGAAGGCTCTGGGGAGGGGGGAGGGCGGGGCCGCTCAGCCACCTGCCGTCTGGGGGGGGGGGGGGGGGGGCCACAGTGGTCCCGCCTGCGGCCTGCGGTGGGGGCCAGACCTCCCAGTCAGTTACAGTCTGCTCCCTGGGTTCCTATCTCAGATGCTCAGCCTCATTCAGGAAATAAGAGATGTAGAGACAAGGTACCATTTCGCCCGTATCACTCAGATTTGCTCGCGAAACAAGAAACAAAAGCTACGCTCGCTGGCTCACCAGCACAGGCACCAGCACAGGGTGTTAGTGGGGAGACTGTTGGTACAACCCCTGCGGACGGCAATTTGGCGACATCTATCAAAAAAATTAAATAAACCGGGGCACCTGGGTGGCTCAGTCAGGTGTCCGACTTCAGCTCAGGTCATGATCTCACGGTCCATGAGTTCGAGCCCCGCGTCAGGCTCTGTGCTGACAGCTCGGAGCCTGGAGCCTGCTTCGGATTCTGTGTCTCATTCTCTCTCTGCCCCTCCCCCACTCGCTCTCTCTCTCTCTCTCTCTCTCTCTCTCAAAAATAAATAAACATAAAAATTTTTTTTTTAATTTGAAAAATTAAAGAAAGCAACTCAGTCCAATTCCACTTTCAGAAATTTACCCCCAGGGATCCGTGCCCAAAGACACACACCTTAAGCACCAGTGGACTCACTGACGTTTGGAACCTGAATGGGAGGCCAGTGAAATAAATGATGCTCTAGTCATGCAATTAAATACTATGTATCATTAAAAACAATAAGGCGTCAAGGCACGAAAATTAAAGGATCATAATTAACATTTGTTACGTGCAAAATCCAAGCAGAGAACAGTGAGTACAGCATACAAAGTTTCTGCTTTGAAATAAAGTGGCTGTTTGCTAGTATCAGGTGTCCCTGGAAGGATCAATAAGAAACAGCCAAGTGCAGTCAACCCTGGGGTCCTAGGTGGGTGCTGAGAGACCCAGGATCGCAGCGGGAAAGAGATCTCCTTTTCTGTGCCCTCTGAATTTTGCGGAATACTATTAAATGAACCAAAATATTATGAAACACCTATTTCATACATGTGCATGATGTACGTGTGTATATGAAATAACTTAAAAGATAGGTCACTTTTCAGGGCGCCTGGGTGGCTCAGTCGGTTAAGCGTCAGACTTCGGCTCAGCTCACCATCTCGTGGTTCGTGGTTTCAAGCCCTGAGCTGGGCTCTTGGCTGACAGCTCAGAGCCTGCCTGGGAATCTCTCTTTCTCTCTCTCTCTGCCTCTCCCTCTTTCTCTGCCCCTTTCCTGCTCTCGTGTGTGTGTGTGTGTGTGTGTGTGTGTGTGTGTGTGTGTGAAAAATAATAAACATTAAAGGAGAGGAGGTCACTTGTTATCACAGTGCTGCAGGACCCAGAGGGAAGCCCCGTCTCCTCCCAGACCTCAGTGTTCCATCCACAGGTGGGAGTTTGGGGCCAGGAGATGATTCCTGCACAATTCCTGAACGTGACAGAGGACCAGCCAAGTGGGTGCTGGGAGACAGAATAAACCAGCACTGATGAGATCCAGACGCAGAGGGACAGGGTCACTCCTCTGGCTCCCAAGCAGGTGACCCTGGGGGAAGCTGCATCACCTTCCCAGAGGGAGAAGCCGGCCATCTCCCTCAGGTGCTCCCCAGCCTTCCCAGCGTCTTGCCTCCCATGACCTCTCTGCCCAGGAGGCCCTGGGCTGGGCTGGGAGGGGGAGGGGGAGGGGCTGCAGAGGGCACCTGACAGGTTCTGTGCAGCCAGGGAAGGTGCCACTTCCCCTTTGACTGACGCCCTGGCCTCCCTTGGGTCCCTCCCTACAGGATTGGGCTCTGCCTGGGTTAAGGTCTGTCCTGGCTCCCCTCCCCTCCCCCCCAAGCCCTGGCTCCCCTCCCCTCCCCTGTCCCCCACCAATCCCGGCTCCCCTCCCCTCCTCCTCTCCCAACTCTGGCTCCCCTCTCCTCCTCCTCCCCCAGCCCTGGCTCCCCTGCCCTCCTCCCACAGCCATTCAAAGGAGGCAGCTCTCGTGACCCACCCAGCTCCTTCCTGAACAGAGGGTGTCTGTGCGGGAGGCTGGGGACCTCAGTTGCCCGGTGCACTGAGCCTCCCTGGGAGGTAGGAGGAAGCAACCTGAGCCTCCCAGTAAACTCACAGCCCACCCCACCCCCTTCCATTCTTCCCATTGCAGCCCATTGCAGCCACCTCGCTCCACAGGCTCCTGCCAGGGGCAGTACTGGGTTTCTCTTTTCTTCTCACGATGGGAGCCAAGGGAAGATGACAATAAAAATTAGACGAGTCACAGCCAGACGGGTTTCCTGCCCCTCACTCTCTCCCCTTTGCTCCCCGGTCTTCAGATGGGAGGACCTGTGTTTCTGTCCTACATCAGCCCTGGCTCCCTGACGCAGTCACTCTCCTGCCTGGGGCCTCATCATCCCCTCCACGAACAGGGGCTTGGCTGTTCCTGATGCGGTGGTGGGTGTCTGCGATGTGGCAGAGAGGTTTCGTCTCACGTTTCTCCTGAGGGTGCCCTCAGAAGCCAAGGGTCCAACCTGGCGAGAGGGGGGCTTGGAAACTGTCTTGGCGTGCGGCACACGGGTTTTCAAAAGGTGCTGTGCGGGGTGCCTGAGCGGCTCAGTGGGTTGAGCGTCTGTCTGACTCTTGATTTGGCTCAGGTCATGGTCTCACCGTTCCTGGGTTCACGCCCTGAGTCGGGCTGCATGCTGGCAGTGTGGAGCCTGCTTGGGATTCTCTAAATAAATAAATAAATAAATAAGCAAACAGACTTTTTAAAAAAGATGCTGGGTGACTGCAACATTAGCCAGTCCACCATAAACCCTCTTTGGGAGAGATTATTATTTATCACCGTGGTTGAGGAGACTGAGACTCAGAGAAATTAGCCAGCTGAGCATCACCTCGGGGTTCAGCCAAGGTCCTCCTGTGCCCATAGCTTGAGCCAGGGTAGGTGGGAGGGATGGAGAAAGTGGTGCCCCACCCTTGCTGGCCCCTGTCCCATTAAGACGTTGCTCTCTCTGTGACCCAGAGGGAAAACCCAGTAACTGTCAGGGACGGGCTAGTCCACACTGCCTGAGCAAAGTCAGCCACAGAAGTTGCAAACGGTGAGTCACGTTGTCTGTCCCACGACAGTGGGAATGTCACAGCTTTTTTATCAGAATAGAAGCTAGGAAATAAAGTAAAATCAGACTGGTGTACCTCTGGATGGAAGTCCCCAGTGCCACTGAAGGGGGGGGTCTGAACAAAATCCAACCCAACTCCGGTGAAATCTCTAGATCCGACCACCACTTCCCAGAACACGGAGGGAACAGGACGTGTGAAATGATACCCTGATGACGTCGTCAGTAAACTCGAGCTCTCAGGAAACCATAGAGGAACGGGTGGCCAAATTTCTTCAACAAATGAACTGCAGGGAGAGACAAAAGGGTCGGAAGGGAGCCTATCAATGAAAAAAAGGCTTGAGAGACACATAACCAATCCAAGGACGTGGACTTTATGTAGACAATAGCAGTAATAATGAAAAACTATAAATAATGGTAATGATAATAATAACTAGGGGCTCCTGGGTGGCTCAGTCGGTTAAGCGCCCGACTTGGGCTCGGGTCATTATCTCGCCGTCTGTGGGTTCAAGCCCTGTGTCGGGTTCTGTGCTGACAGCATGGAGCCTGCTTGGGATTCTCTCTCTCTTCCTCTCTCTCCCCTTACCCTGCTCATAAGCTCTCTCTCTCTCTCTCTCTCTCTCTCTCTCTCAAAAATAAATATTAAAAACATTTAGGGGTGCCAGGGTGGCTCAGTGGATTGAGTGCCTGACTTCGGTTCAGGTTACGATCTCGCAGTTCGTGAGTTCGAGCCCCACGTCGGGCTCTGTGCTGACAGCTCGGACCCTGAAGCCTGCTTTCGATTCTGTGTCTCCCTCTCTCTCTGCCCCACCCCTGCTCATGCTCTGTCTCTCTCTGTCTCTCAAAAATGAATAAACATTAAACATTTTTTTAAAAATAATAATGAGATAGTGATGAACACTAAATATTTGGTGATGTTAAGGAATTATTAATTTGTTAGATGCACTGGTGATACTATGCTTATAAGAAAAAGTCCTTGGGGCGCCTGGGTGGCTCCGTCGGTTAAGCAGCCGACTTTGGCTCAGGTCATGATCTTGCAGTCCATGAGTTTGAGCCCCACATCGGGCTCTGTGCTGACAGCTCAGAGCCTGGAGCCTGCTTGAGATTCTGTGTCTCCCTCTCTCTCTGCCCCTCCCCCGTTCATGCTCTGTCTCTCCCTGTCTCAAAAATAAATAAACGTTAAAAAAAAAAATTAAAAAAAAAAGAAAAAGTCCTTATATTTTAGAGATATTGAATACTATAGATGAAATCATATATTTGGGTTTTGCTTTAAGGTAATTTGAGGTGGAGTGGGTACATGGGGCTTCATTATTCTATTCTCTCTACTTTTGTGTATGTTTGGGATTTTCCACCGTAAGAAGTTATAAACCAACAACGAACTTCATGGTGTAGACAATGACACCCCTACCAGGTTGCACTCAAACCTCACCCCCACTTTGGATGCAGAACCTGTCTCTGCCTGAAAGAGTCCCGATTAAGTAAAAGTAATAAAGTGTGCACCAAATTTAACCTGTAGTCCCCGTTCCTCCCACGGGGTTTGTGAAGACAGAGTAACAGAGATGCTTCAGAGTGTGCCCCAGGCTAAATTATTTTATGGGAGTAAGAGAGAGACTCTTTCTGATACTGAGCATCAGTTGGACTTCAAGGGCCTTTGTTCATACTTGGCGGTGTGCCCCCCCCCCACCCCCCCGGCTTCGTTTGTATCCTCTCAGAAGCAGACCCCGAGACGAAGCTTTGAATGCAAGAGGTTTATTTGGCAGGATCCAGGAATACCTGTTGAGGGATGGGGGGCAGTGGGGGAGGGACGGAAAGCAGGGCGTGAGCAACAGGGCCCGATTCTGGCCGCTGGGGCCGGCGTAGGACTGGGAGGGCTGAGGAGGGCGGGCAGAGAGCGGCTCCTGCGGGGGCCCGAGGGGCGTGCTGGGCCCTGCCTGCTGGCAAAGCCGACCCCAGCCTTGCAGTGCCTCGTCCCATGGGCCTCGTGGGCCCTGAAGAATCCGCTGCACTTCCTTTTGGAAGAAGGACCGTTGGTGTTCTGATCACACAGTTACATGCACGTACAAAACAGAGCTAAACAAGGTAGCCAGATGCAATCATGCTTTTCTCTGGAGGACGGCGTGCGGGACTCTGGCGGGAGAAACGGGCGTGGGCCTGCTCCCACACAATCCAGCATGCGCCCCCTGGAGTGGCATCACGGGGGCGGGGGGGGGACACCCTGCTCACGAGGGGTTCTGCTGAAGGACCTAGCAGACTGTGTACTGTGTATGGGCAGGCCCTCTCGGCCTGGGTTTTCTCCGGGAAGGATGGTCTCTCAAGGCAGGACTTAGGTCTGCGAGTACGCAGTTCTGATCGCCCCTTACCTCCAGCCTGCCCTCGTCGGCTGGCCCTGGACGAATGCGTAACGGAAGGGAGTGAATAGGCAGATGACGGTCTGGGAGGGAAAGTGAGTGTTTAACTGCGTCAGGAATATAACAGGGTCATTTCTATCAACCTCCTCTGTCCCCCTTGAACTTAAACCGTTTTCACGACTGGGGTCTGTTGTTTAGAAATGCTAAGTTCAGCCGGCACAGCCCTCAGGGTTTGAGCGTTTAAGAAACCAACTCACAGCCTCGTTCTCTTCCTGCGTCTCCTTTATCCGTGTGTGTTTGCAGCTGTGATGCAGGAGACGACACTTGTGTTGGGCCCTCAGGGACCGAGCGAGCAGGGAATCTCTGAGCGCCTGTGCCGTGCCCAGCCCGTGCGGGGCTCTCCCGTTTTCCCTTCACGGAAATCCTGCCAGCTTGCGCCCCTTTTGTTAGGTGAGAAAAGGCAGCTGGCCGCCAGGGAGGAGGGGGTCGGCGTTTGGGAGCCGGCCTCTGGTCTCAGCCCGGGCCGGGGCTGGGTACCACCGAACAGCCGGAAGCCAAACCCGGACGGGGCCTCCTCTGCCTCGGCGGGGATGGCGGCTGTGGTTGCCACTGCGTCTTGGGCTCCTGCGGTCTGTGCAGACTCCGGGAGTTTGCATGATTTTTTAGTTCACGTGGGATGGGCGTTTCTGCTCACTGCAGTCCATGGCACGTCTGTGGACCTGAGACGTCAATCGCCAGTGCCCCAAGCCGCGGACCCTGGCTTTAGCCCTTCCTCCCCACTTCGGGGTCAGAAGCCAGGGCCTCTGTGAGCCATGGGTTTCGTCACCTGCTCACAGAGCTGGTCTCTGATGGAGGCTGGTGCTTTCCCGCCGCGTCCCCCACGGCGCAGAGCCTCAGAGCCACACGTGCTCCCCTGGACTTGGTTCTGGACATGAGAAAGCCATGAAGGTATATAGTAACTACCAGGCAATTTGTCAAAGGAAGCTTTGGCCAAGAATTCGTACTGGGGGGCTGGCAGAGTCGGTGGAGCGAGCGACTCTGGATCTCGGGGTCTTGAGTTCGAGCCCCACGTGGGATGTATAGATTACTAAACAAACAAACAAACAAACAAACAAAAAAACCAAAAATCGTGTTGGGAGATTTACCGAGGGCAGAACGTTTTCCTCATTCGTTCATGCAACTCGTGTTTAAGGAGCAAGAACCAGGCCTTGTTCTGGGCCTTGGGCTCCGTGGTGAACAGGCAGGAGGACATGCTGTGCACACAGAACGTCCACTCTTTCTCGAGGCTCCCATTCCCCAGGTGATCGTCAGTGACAAACAACAGCACTTCTGGGGCGCCCGCGTGGCTCAGCCGGTTGAGCGTCCGACTCCTGATTTAGGCTCAGGTCATGATCTGGATCTGCTCGTGAGCTCGAGCCCCGAGTGGGCTCCGTGCTGGTGGTGGGGAGCCTGCGTGGGACTCTCTCTCTCTCTGCCCCTCCCTTGTTCGTGCGCTCTCTCTCTTTCCAAATGAAGGCATCAACTGAAAAAAAAAAAAATAAATGAATCACAGCACTTGCTGTAATGCACTTAAACAGGAGAGGACTTCACCGAAGGTTATTTGGTAGCCTGCTGGGTTCTGGGACGGCCGGAGGGTCACGTCGGGAGGCTCGAGATCCGGATCCACGTTAGATCCACTGTCCCATAGAGCAGCCACTGGCCACGCCAACACCCGAACCGTGGCCAGTTTGAATTGAGGTGTACTTTATGTATTAAATACACACTGAATTTCAAAGATTTAGTATTGGAAAGAATATAAATTATCTCATGGATTTTTTTTTGTATCAATAACATGTTGAAATAATAACATTTAGGATATATTGGGTTAAATCAAATATGCTATTTGAATGATCTCATCTTTTTAAAATATATATATATATTTAAAAAAAATTTTTAACGTTTATTTTTGAGACAGAACATGAACGGGGGAGGGTCAGAGAAAGAGGAAGACACAGAATCTGAAACAGGCTCCAGGCTCTGAATTGTCAGCACAGAGCCCGACACGGGACTTGAACCCACGAACTGTGAGATCATGACCTGAGCTGAAGTCATGCTTAACCGACTGAGCCACCCAGGCACCCCAATATATATATATATATATATATATATATATATATACTTTATATATATATATATATATATTTTTTTTTTTAAGTAAGTGCTACACCCAACAGGGGGCTCGAACTCACAACCTCAAGATGCAGAGTCACATGCTGCCCTGACTGAGCCAGCCAGGCTCCCCTTAACATTTTTTAACTGTGGCTATTAGGCAATGTAAAATTACTTCTGGGGTTCACTGGGCTTCTGTGGGACAGCTGGTGCTGCTGTCCTCACGGCCCTGTAGCCTGAATTCAGGCCTGGGGGTGGGTCTGATGGCCCGTCCCCACAGCCCTGTACCCTGAATTCAGGCCTGGGGGTGTGTGTCTGATGGGTGGCCAGGTTGAAACTTGGGGGTCCTTGCTGCAAAAGAGGTCCGGCAGGTGAGTCCCAGCATCTCCCTTTGGGAGGCGAGAAGTCAGCCACAGAGAATTGGGTTCACGGGGGGTGGGTGGCTACACGGATACTCAATCCCGTGACAGGCGCCACAACCGTTCCGAAGCAGTTCTGTGTGGCACGCGGATCGGCCGGCCGTGGAGTCCCCGCTCACGGGCACGACAGCCCTTGAAAGAACCTGGTCTGAGCTTTTCCATCAACCTGGAAGAGGCTGCTTGGGTCTGCAGTAGCACTGGCTCCCGGGGAGTCACCCCCACCCTTGGGCACGGGTCCCGCACCCCCCGCATCCTCGAGTCGACCTCTGCGCAGGGGGCACTGCCGAGGGACATCTCCCAGGCGGGCGGGTGAGGGCCGTCCTGCCTGCGTCCCTGGCCAACGGTGCCCCCTGTTCTGTGTCTTATGCCACCAACACCCCATCCTCGTGCTCCCGCCTCCTGCCCCCTGCTCCCAAAGGAAGAAGTCCTCTCCTCCCTGCTTAGCGCCTCCCTGTCCATTTGTGCTGTGGCCACGCCTCCTGCCATCCCGGGCAGCCTGCTCAGCCCACAACCCTCCTGCCCTCTCCCTCACCCACCCCTGCTCATCCTCTACTCCCTCATCTTCAAGATAACACAGCAAAACCCAACGACAAAAGCTTCTCCTTTGGCCCAGACTTCTCGTCACCGCCAGCCATTTTTCACCTCCTCGATGGTCGATGGTCGTATTTCTCAAGAAGGTCACCTGTGGTCAGTCACCCCCTGCAGCTCTGTTATCGGCATGCCTCCTGGGACAACAACACCTTCCCTGTTGCTAAGGCTGGTAAACACCTGAGACAGGTGAGGAGGGTCAGGCTTTCGGGAAGCCAGGTCTGGGACTCAGGTTCACGTTTCCGGCCACCGTGTGCTTTGTGAGGACAGCAGCAAACCTAAGCTGAGCCTGAGTTCCTTGTCTGGGCTTCTCTCTGCCCCCCCTGGGAGCTCGAGAGGTCCCTTCCCCTCTCTGATGGGACCGGCAAGGTTATGGTGAGGATCCCAGCAAACCCAGAGGGTGGGTGGGTTGCTCTGCAGCCCGCAGAAAGCTTGGGGTCCCAGCAAATGTTTTCTTTGAGGGGCCCGAAGGCCCTACACTCAGTACCTTCTGAAGGCACACGGGTTCATCCCATTTTACAGATGGGAGAACTAAGGCACCAAGGGATACATACGTTAATTAGCACTTCGGGGGACCGGGAGTGTACAGATTTTGTATTGTTACTTAACCATGACCACAACCAAACAGAAACGTGTGAGCAGCTGGGACGGTGGGGCCTAAGGTGGGCACGGACACAGGTAACTTAAGACAAGGTCCCTGCCATCTTCAGGGCAGTGCACACATATCCCTCCCTGAGCTGCTGCCCTACCTCTTTTCTGTGTTGTAGTCAAAGAGGAGAGCCTCTTCTAAGCCCCCCAGTGCCTTCCTGCTACAAACAGAATACAGCCCACTGCTCACCTTGTCCCCCGCTCTGCCTGTGCCCCCGCCCCAAACCTTCTGCGTGATCTTATGCCAGCCTCCTTGGAACCTCTCGCGGCTGCCTGCTCTTCAGTCTCCGCTCAAATGTCACCGCCTCAGAGAAGCCCTCCGGGACTGCCTTAGCTGGGGTAATCTCTCCAGTCAGCCTTTCCTGACACCCTATCTTATTTTCCTCGCAGCACTTCTCAGTGTCTGCGATTATCTTTTTGTTGACTGAGCTACTGACTGTCGGTCCCCGCCAGAACGTGAACTCCTTGCAGATTTTATCTTGCCTTTTCTTGTTTACCACCGACTCAGCAGTGCCTGAACCAGTACTGGCACATAGTAGGGCTTCATAAATATGTGCTGACTCCGTTCGTCCACCACCGTGGCCCATTTGTCCTCGGCCTGTGCACCCCTCGCCTGGGCCCACACCGTCCCCGGACCCCGCTCTCACCAGGGGCCCCGATAGTGCTGTCGCCAAGGGACAACCCATTTTTTTAACCTCTGTCCTTAACCCTGACCGCTGTCTGTTCTGGTTTTCATCCTCTTGAGTTTCTCCCGGGGCTTCCCGCACTTCCTGTCCACCTCCCCGAGGTCAGTCTTCCCGAGCGGCTCTGTGCCCTCCCTGAAGTCTGGCTTTCTCCTCTGCTCCAACCGTTTAAATACCACCCAAGTTTCCTCCGTCTAGAACATGGGCTTTCTTCTGGCCTCCCTGAGCTGGCCAGTATCTCCAGTACAGCTGAGGGCTGTGGGCACAGCCGTCCCATTCCTGCTCTCATGTGAGGGTGTTTTGTAGTGGCCATTTAACAGGTTAGGGAAGTTCCTACCTATTCCTCATTTATTCAGACTTTTTAAAAAAAAAATTTTTTTTTAACGTTTATTTATTTTTGAGACAGAGAGAGACAGAGCATGAATGGGGGAGGGTCAGAGAGAGAGAGGGAGACACAGAATCTGAAACAGGCTCCAGGCTCCGAGCTGTCAGCACAGAGCCCGACGCGGGGCTCGAACCCATGGACCGTGAGATCATGACCTGAGCCGAAGTTGGTCTCTCAACCGACTGAGCCACCCAGGCGCCCCAATATAGTTTTTCTTGTAAGAAGATATTCAACTACAAATTCCATTTGTTTAAAATAGGAATGGGATTTTTTTTTATTTTTTAATGTTACTTTTTTTTTTTCTTTTTAATGTTTATTTATTTTTGAGGGCTCATGTGAGTAGAGGAGGGGCAGAGAGAGAGAGGGAGAGAGAATCCCAAGCAGTCTCCGTGCTCAGCGCAGAGTCTGATGTGGGCTTGATCTCATGAACCGGTGAGATCGTGACCTGAGTCAAAACCAGGAGTTGACGGTTAACCGACTGAGCCACCCAGGCACCCTGACTTTTTTCCACTTTTTCACTATTATGACTAATGATGCTGTGAACATTCCTGTACGAGTGTTTTTGTGCGAACAAGTGTTTTCAGTTCTGTTGGGCATATACCTAGGAGTGGAATTGCTGAGTCATATGGAGATTCTATGTTTAACTTTCCGAGAAACTGTCAGCCTGTTTTCCACAGTGGCTACACTACTTCACATGTAATGCCCACCACGTGGGAGGGTTCCAGTCCCCCATGTCTGTGACACTTGTTAGCATCTGTCTTCTTTATTCTCTCCGTCTTGGTGGGCGTGAGGTGGTATCTCATTGTGGTTTTGATTTGCATTTCCCTGAGGTTAATGATGTTGAGCCTCTTTTCATGGGCTCACTGGCCATTTGTATGTCTCCTTTGGTGAAATGTCTATTCAGACCTTTTGCTCATTTTAGAATTGGGTTATTTGTCTTTTTACGGACTTGTGGGGGTTCTTTGCGTAGTCTAGATATGAGTCCTTTATCAGACACACGACACGTAAAACTTTTCTCCCATGTTTAGTTTTCTTCTTACTTTCTTGTTGGTGTCCTGTGAAGCACAAAGTTTTTAATTTGGATGAGGTCTGATTTATCTATTTGTTTGGTTGCTTGTGCTTGTGGTATCTTGTCTAGGGAACCGCCTGCCTAAAAAGATCCCAAAGATTTACTTTCATGTTTTCTTTTAAGCATTTTATAGTTTCAGCCCTTATCTTTAGGTACCCGATCCATTTTCAGTTAATTTTCATCTATGGTGTGAGGTAGGGGTCCACCTTCATTTATTATGACATTTTTTTTTGGTATGTGGCTATTCAGCTGTCTCGTCCCATTCTTTGCGCTTAGTTTGCTAGTCTGTTTCTAACGTTTTACAATAAATGCTTAGCTCGTTCAATTTTCAGTCTTTCTTCTTTTCTTCTTCTTCTTCTTCTTCTTCTTCTTCTTCTTCTTCTTTTTTAATATTTTATTTTTCTACACCGAACATGGGACTCGAACTCATAACCCTGAGATCAAGTGTCCCGTGCTCCACCAACCGAGCCAGTCAGGTGCCCCCTTTCTTCTTTTCTAATATAAGCATTTAAAGTTATAGATTTACCTTTAAATACTTTTTACTTTTTAATCTAGAAAAAAATGAGCAAAATTAAGAATCCAGGAGAGGCTTATTCTGTATTTGAAGAACACATTGGCACCCCCCTGTCTGTACCACCCTCTGCCAGGTATACAAACCCACACTGAATAAGCATAGGCCTATAGTAATCTTGAAAGACTATCCAGCTATGGATTTAACAGAGTCGACGTATCCACCTGACTGTGTTGAGTGTTTATTGTGCAGCATCAGTATATCAAGTTCCGAGAACAGAGGAGGAAAGTCCTGCCATTCCAAATCTTACAGACAACTGAGAAGGAAAAAAAAAAATGCAATACTGTACGATAGATGCTGGGATAGGAGACGTAAAACAGGCTGGAGCTGGGAAACAGAAGTAAGATTAGTTTTGAGATTGAGAAAAGTTTTCTGGAGGAAACTGCTTCCTCCAAGGACCGGCAAGATGAACGAGTAGGAGTTCTCCATGTGGACAGGAGTAGAGAGTGTTCCGAGCCACTGGGACAGTGAAGGGAAAGACCAAGACGTGTGAAAACAAGCCGTGGCCTTTTGGAGGAAGGAGGAAAGCGCCGTCAGGAGCAGAGAGTGTTAGGAAGAGGCCCGGGGTGAGAGATTCAGGGTAAAGCTGGAGCCTGGGCGAGTCCCTGAAACTACACAGTGAAAGGCAGACCATAACGGGGAGCTTAGATTTCGTCCTCAAATAGGTGGGGGGGGCCGCTGTGTGTTTTAAGTAGGAGTGAGACAATAGCAGGTTCGCCTTTTGAATGTTTCATTGTGGCTGCAGAGAATAGACGAGGGGAGAGAGAGTCAAGACCAGTGGCGGTGAGACCCTCATGGAGCTTTTGGCATTTGCCCAGGCTTGGGTCAGGGAGTGTCCAGGGGAATGGAAAGGAGCAAACATTTAGGCCTCGGTGACAAATCAGACGTAGGCTGACCCTCCTGTTTCTGACCCGGGTGAGTGGGCACCATGGCTCATGACAGAGCAGGTCTGGGCAGAAGACACTGAGCTCCAATCAGGGTGGTGGGAGGAGCTTGTGGGCGCCCCTCCCCCTCCTGGCCTCATCTGAGGACCCGGGCATCCTCGGCCCCTCAAGGGAAGGCTGTCTTCACTCACCCTCTACCAGGCTCAGCGCTGGCACGCTTAGCATCGTCTATTTCCGTTGCTGCTTTCCAGACTTTTCTCTTTTTCCCCCTTACCCTAGCTCTTTTGAGGTTAATGCCATCTGGCTGTACCACTGAGTACTCCCTTTATCCCTACTGCTGATGGATCCATTCACCAATGGCTTTGGCTCCTGCTTCCCAGGCTTCCTATCCCACTCTGGCCCTCGTCCTTGGGGACTTAGTTGCCCATGTGAATGACCTTCCCAGTACTCCTGCCTCACCTCCTTGACCGACTCCCTCCTCCCCAGCAGCCAGCCTCTCCCACATTCACGTCATAAACATATCACAGCCGAATTCTGGATTCCAAGCCACCCACCCTGACCAGCATTTCCTGTCATTCCTGCTTGCTTGGTTTAGTGCCTGCACTGCACGATTCTTCAACCTCATCAAGATCTTATTATTTGTATCATTTTTCCACTGTCCATTAGCCCCTTCCAATTTTCACTTCCTTCTCTGCTCGGACAAGAGTCCACCGCTGTGGTTGCTCTCTTCGCACACCCTCGACAAACTTGCCCGTTTCCATCCCCCTCTGCACCAACTCACAGGATGCGCCCAGCTGCCAGCCTTCTCCATGTGGGCACCTGAGCAGCGGGGCGTTACCAGAAACACAGATACTGAGCCGGACCTCATGGGTCCACTTTCAGGTCATGCCCACAAAACGAGTGTGGGCCCTGGGTGCCGAGTCCCACGCTGGCCTTTAGCCTGCCGTGCTCCACCAAGGTGAGCAGTGGGTGCCCAGGTTCAAGTTTCAGCCCTCACCTCTCTCTTCTTCTCAGCAGCATGTGGCCGTGGACCGTTCCTTCCTCCCGGAACATGTCCTCCTATCTCCGGTTTTCTCCTTTTTGTCCACCTGTCAGCCTTCACTGCTGGTTTCTCCCCCTCTACCTGGCCTCAGATGTCTGGGTGCTTCTGGGCTCATTTTTAGGCTTAAGGAAAAAAATCTTGGGGCGCCTGGGTGGCTCAGTTGGTTGAACGTCTGATTCTTGATTTTGGCTCAGGTCATGATCCCAGGGTCATGGGATTGAGCCCTGAGTCAGGCTCCCTGGGTCAGGGATTGAGCAAGGATCCTGGTTGAGATTCTCTCTCTCTCTCCCTCGCCCCCTCCCCTGTTCTCTCTCTCTCTCTCTGTCTCTCAAATAAATAAAATGAAAAAACAAAGAAAAAATGTATCACACTCTCTCTCTAGGAAGCCTAATGCTGCTGTCTCCAAATCTGTGTCTGTAGCTTTGTCCTCTTGTCTGAACCCCAGTCTTAGGTATTAATTTGGCATGTCTGCTGGGAGGTCTAATAAAGAGCTGAAACATTTCTGATCCAAATAGATATTCCCCATACCAAAGCCTGTCTTCCTGCCCCCCTTTTCCAAATCAAGCCAGTCATTCCAGGGTCATAAACCAAGAGCCATGTTTCCCATGAACCCACAGTCAGTCTGTCAGCAAGCCCTTGCTCTCTTACTTTCGAGGTGTATCTCAGATCCGCTCCGTCCCCCTTCCCACACCTGCTTCGGCATCCCTGCACCCACCCTGGTTCAAGCCACCACCATCTCTTGCCTCATCTTCTGCCATAGACTTCTGGCTGGTCTTCCAGAAAACACTTCTCTTTCCCGTAGGCACCAAAGGGAACTTCAGACCACATGGACTAGATTGCACCCCTCCTAAGGCTTCCACTGCAACAAGGCTAAAACCCAAACTCTCTGCTGTGGTCGACAAGGCCCTTTGCAAGACGGCACCTGCCTGCCTCCATTTTGTCCCCTCTTCACCCACCCATGAGGACCTGTCTAGTCTCGGACAAGCTGTGAGCTCTCACCTACCTCGGGGCCTTAGCAGTAGTGGCTTCCTCGGCCTGGAATGCTCCTCCCCAGGATCTTCAAATGGCATCTCCTCTTTGCAATGCAGATCTCAGTCCAAATATCTTCTGTTGAGAGAGGACTTCCCTGACTACCTTATCTAGTTTAGACCCTTTTTCTTGAGTTATTCGCTCACCCTATTTATTTCCATCACAACACTTATTATAATCTGATGCTGAATTGTTTAATATTTGTTTACTTTGTTACTGACTGTCCTCTCTTACTGGATATCAGTGCTATGAGAGTAGGGGCTTGATTTGCCTAGACTACTCCTGGACCCCTCGTCTTAAAAACTAACTTTAGCTCATAGTAGGTGTTCAACAAACACTTGTTAAATAAATGAATACAGAGTTAGACAGGTGAAATTGCCAATATAAGTCTCTGGTGGAAAGATCTGTGCCAGAGATAAAGATTCGGGAATTATTATAAAAAATAAATCTTAATAAGCAAGGTATAGGAGAGAACTTCCTTAATCTGTTAAAAAAAAGATCTACAGGGGCGCCTGGGTGGCGCAGTCGGTTAAGCGTCCGACTTCAGCCAGGTCACGATCTCGCGGTCCGTGAGTTCGAGCCCCGCGTCAGGCTCTGGGCTGATGGCTCGGAGCCTGGAGCCTGTTTCCGATTCTGTGTCTCCCTCTCTCTCTGCCCCTCCCCCGTTCATGCTCTGTCTCTCTCTGTCCCAAAAATAAAAAAAAAACGTTGAAAAAAAAAATAAAAAAAAAAAAAAAAAAACCAAAAAAAAAAAAAAAAATGCAGCATAAGGCTTAAGAGTGAAACACTGAAACAGTCCCTTTAAGAATGAATAAAGACAAGGGTCCCCACCACCACATCTTCTAGACAACTCTGCTGGAGACCCTAGGCAGCATGGTTAGGCAACAAAGAGAAACAGTGTCTCAAAAGAAATAGAAATGACATTATTTGGACACATTCTTTTTGTAGAAAATCAAAACAATCTATAGATAAGTGATTAATTTAGAGTTTAGTGAGGTTTCTAGATTAACATACAAATGTCAGTGGCTTTTTAAAATAATTTTTATAGGGGTACCTGGGTAGCTCAGTCAGTTAAGTGTCTGATTCTTGATTTTGGTTCGGGTCATGATCTCATGAGTTTGAGCCCCGTGTTGGTCTCTGTGCTGACAGTGTGGAGCCTGCTTGGGATTCTCTCTCTCCTTCTCTCTCTCTGCCCCTCCTCTGCTCTCTCTCTCTCTCTCTCTCTCAGTAAATAAATATTAAAACAAAAAAAGAAATAAAATAATTTTTTATATATGAGGAAAATGCAGACTATGTCATTATCCTATGTTTACCTCTATATATAAATGAAAACGTCTCATCACAAAACTCACTGTGAGACTGTGAGCACTGAGTTAAAAAAGAGAACACACAATAGACATAGCAAGGCCTGTTATAATACCTTAAAATACCAGATGTAACAACAAAGTCCTACAAATATCCAAGAAGAAAAAAAAAATAGGTCACCTAAAATGGAACAAGAATAAACAGCATCACTGAATGCTAGAAGACAATAAATCAATACTTTTGTATTTCTGAAGACAAATAATGATTTTAAACATAAAATTCTATACCCAGCTAAGCTGGCATTAAATTATAGATGTTTAAAACTTTGGCATTTTTGGAGATATAAGGACTTGGAAATTTTGCCCTATATGTATTCCTCAGAATTATCTGAGAATATGCTCCAGCAAAAGAAAGGAGTAAACAAAAAAGAATTACACTTGAGATCCAGGATGAAGTAGATTGAGCCCAGAAGAGTGGTCAAAGGGAATCCTAGAAGACTTCTATATGGTAGGCATCGCTCAATGCAACAAGCCCAGATGAGGGGGGTAATACAGTCTTCCAGAAGGGAGATTTCTAAGAAAAAGGGCTTGATAGAACAAAGTAACAAGGGGTGGGGTAGGGAAGGGAAGGATATTGATTATAATTAAGATAGCACAAGAAAAATAAGCATAATTAGAAACCCTAGGCCACAAAAAGTCCATGTAAGGAATACATGTAATTATAATCCATTATAGTCCATATTCATAAACTCACAATAGTGTAAAAACTATTGATTGATATAACAATCATTGATATAAAAACTGCTCATTGATATAAATTTGATGATTTAATGATATTAGGAGAATAAAGGAATGGAAGATAGCATAAGATGATGAAATCCTCATCAGTTACAGCAAGAATAAATATATGAGGTCTAGACTGGGTAAGTCCAGAGAAAGCACTAAAGCATATTATTATTATTATCATTAGAGAAAGAGAGAGAGTGGGAAAGAGGGAAACAGAGAGGATCTGAGGGAGGGTCCATGCTCAGCATGGAGTCCGAATTGGGGATCATTCCTTCAACCCTGGGATCATGACCTGAGCTGAAATCAAGAGCTGGCCACTGAACCGACCGAGCCAGCCAGGTGCCCCTAAAGTATATTGTTTAGAATAAATGGAGGTAACTACCAGAAGAAACTGCTAAGAGTGTTAAAAGGCATTGCATGTGGCAAGCAGGATTTAGGAGTGGGTAAGGGGTAGACAATGTTTTTGAATATAAGCCTTAATACACTGTTTGACATGAACTGTGTGCATTTATTACTTTGATAATATTAAACATTTATTTAAAAAGAAAGATTTTTAGGGGTGCCTGGGTGGCTCAGTTGGTGAAGCATGAGCCTGCTTTAGATTCTGTGTCTCTCTGTATCTTCCCTGCTCACACTCTCTCTCTGTCTCTCAAAAGTAAATAAACAGAAATTTAAAAAGAAAGATGTTTAGTCCAGAAAGGAGGAGTGTTTTCAGAAACTGATTTTTTTTTTTTTTTTTTTTGGAGTCCTTCTGAGGACTGGGATTAGTTCTGGCTCAGAGGGGGAGCCACGCTGTAACTCGGTAGCATTTCTGATCCTGTAGAGGACTGATTCTCCCATCCTACAGCTCTTTACGGTTCATTTTCTCATTCTAAATAGTAAATCGTCTTCAAGCCTTCCTTTTTATTCTTTTCCTTGGAGGGAGTCCTTCAAATTGAGTAAACTTCAGGCCTCACAAAACCTGGGTTAGACCCTTGGGTTTGTTGTCCTGAAGGAGTTAGGATTCACTCTTAATGTTTATTTGGTCCTTTGAGTTCTTTTTCCAGGGGGAGGCTGAAGACAGTTTTTTTTTTTAGTAGTTTTTACAATCCGGAAAACGGTATTGGAACCTGCTCCTCCTCTGGCTATTACCGGGAACTCAGACTGTAAGCCTTTGGGGGGCAGGAAGAGAGCTGGACTTTTGCGTGCCTTCCACAGCCCAGGTACAAAGTTAGTACAGGTTCAGTACTTACCTGTTCAAAACACAGATGGACTCAAGCGCCATTCGGAGAGTTTGGAGAATTTATGCGCGGAAGAAGGTTGCGGCGAAGAGGCCGGCGAAGCGGGCTGAGCACAGCTGCTTTCCCGAAACTCTAGGGCACCCTTCACTTTTGCTCAGGAGACGCCTTTCTGCACCGCAGTTTGAGTATGTCAGAGTCTGCTAATCTCAGCTGTCCTTACTCATAGAGTCCTACTATCTACACTTAGTCGGTTCGTAGTAGGAGATGTGCAACATTTTGTTTCAAGAATCTTTCTGGGCATGCTTTCTGTAGGGGGACTTAACATTCAGTCTGTTTGGGGGGTTTACTTAAAATGGGGCACACCGATAAGTCCGGCTTTGACAATGACTAATTCACACACCACGTGCGGACTGTTAGACCACTGCTGGGTAGTCGCCAACAACCGGCCGTCCACCGTTCCATGCGACCCCTGCACGCCCAGACCACCTGCTGCAACCTCGAGGCGCAGCCCGGACACTCCGCGACCTCTCCGACATGGCGCCCGCGGGGCGTCTGCAGGCGGCGGCCCAGGAGCCAGACGCGCCAGACCTTCCCAAGATGGCGGCGGCGGCGGCGGCGGCGCGCAGGGGGCGGGGTTCCGCCGCCGGGGGCGGGGCAGGCCAGCCAAGGGGTCGGGCTTGCGGGCGGGCCCCACCGAGGTGGGCAGCCCCAGCGCGCCT
This sequence comes from Panthera uncia, assembly GCF_023721935.1. Classification (NCBI taxonomy): domain Eukaryota; kingdom Metazoa; phylum Chordata; class Mammalia; order Carnivora; family Felidae; genus Panthera; species Panthera uncia. The sequence continues at coordinate 58,134,343 of NC_064814.1, forward strand.
GCGCGGAGCGGCCCTGCGCGCAGTGAGGCAGTGGCGGGGGAAGGCACCGGCGGGGCCGACAGGAGGCTTGAAGGAGGGAAGCGGGCGAGCGGAGTCCCAGCGCGCGCCGCGGCCGCCCGGGCGCCCTCCCCTTCCGGGCGTGAGGCGCCGTGTGGAGCCGAGCGGACCCGCCGCCCCAGCCCGGCCCTGCCCCGGCTCCAGCGCTCCCGTCGCGGGGGCCCGCGTTCCTCAGCACACCCGGCTCCAGGCGCCCCCAGAGCCTGCCCCCGGCCCTCCGAAAGACCCGGCGCCGGCCCGGGCCCTCGGCGGGAGGATGACGGAGCTGCAGTCGGCGCTGCTACTGCGAAGACAGCTGGCAGGTGAGAGCGGGCTGGCGGCCGTGCGCCGGGCCGGGCCCGGGCCGCGGGGAGCCGCCGCCGCCAAGTCCTCCCTCCTCCCGGGCGGGCGGCCGCTGGCGAGCCCGGGGCGCCTGTCCGGCCGGGCCCGGCACTTGGCCGGCGTCGGGAGGGTGCCGGGGGCGGGGACGCGCCCCGCCGCGGGGACCAGGACCGGGCTCGGCGCCCGCCCCCTCCCCCACCGCCCGGTGGGACGTTGCGGGGGAGGGGCTGCGGGTCTCCGGAGGGGCGGGCCCGGGCTCAGGTGCGGCGGGGGCCTCGGGACCCCGGGGCCGGGCGGGGCGTGCGGGCTCGCGGGGGGCCGCGGCTGCGGGTCGGGCGGGGCCCGGGAGGGCGAGGGGAGGCGGCCCCCCGGCCGCGGAGGGGAGGCGCGCAAAACTTCTGGCCGGCCGCGCGGCGCCGCGGAGTTGGGGCGGACAACAAAAGCGCCGGCCTCGGCTGTCGCGCCGCGCGGGTGCCGGACAGGCCGGCGGGTGCGGAACGCCGCCCGGTTGCCTGCGCCTGGCACGGGCCCCGCCGCCCGCCCGCGGAGGGTGGGAGCGGGCTGGGGAGCCGCTCGCGGCCGGCCCCGGGCTTTGTGCTCCGAGCGCCGCGGCCCCGGCGCCGGCCTGCGGAGCCCCGGGCTGCGGCCCGCGAGCCTGGCCTGGGGCGGCGGCCGGGGCGGCCTCCCCGGAGGTGCCTGCGTCCCCCTCCCCCATTGTCCCGGCCTCCGGCCGTTTGCGGCTTCCAGGTTGACTTTTTAGGGGGTTGGCTCCGACTCCGCTAGGACTGGGCGAGCGGGGCATGCGCACTGGAGGCGGACGTGCGCGGAGTGCGCGCGGGGGGGGGGGGCGGGCTGGTGGCTTCACAATGCCGCCCCACGTGCTGCCAGATTTAAAGAGAAATGGGCCGGCGGCGAGTCCCGCGGTGCTCCGTCTGCTCCGGCGGGTCCTCTCCGCCCCCCAGGCGGCCCGCAGCGCCCGGCCCGGTGCGCCAGCCAGAGGCGGGCGTGCACGACTCCGGGCTTGACACGGGCTTCCTGGGGGGGGAGTGAGGTGTTGGCTAGATCACCTTTATGGCTTCTTAAGGAAAAGGTTGTCAGGGGCTGTAACAGATTGTATAATTAGGTTTATTATTAGACCATGAGCAAGCAGGTTTGGACAAGTATTAAAGTTCTGGATGCTCAGGAGGAGTGGCGTCAAGTGAATGGAGAAGTTCTAGCGACACTTAAGATTCGCCAGGAATAATGTATCGGGAAAGCTATGAAACAGTAACCGTATTGCATCTTGTATTTGCAAACACATCTTAGTGTTTGTGTATTGTTTTTGTTTATTTTGGAAGAAGGAATTAAGATTTTTTTTTTTTTTTTTGGTCTCGCAAAGAATTCCCTGATCAGTGTGTTTCTTACGTGCTGAGCTATTAAGCAGTATTGGAATACGAAGTCAGTATTAAAACAGTACTCAACTCTTACATAATGGGAAAGATAGAGATTTTAGAAGGTGTAAGTTAACGCAGTTACTAAGAAAGTGAAGTATGACTAATAACAGCAGCGTTTCAAAACTATTTTCCTACTCAGCTCTAGATTTTGCTGGCCTCTTGGTTCAGTTTTGCACTTTTTGGCCAGTTTGTTGATAAACTGTTTTCCAAAGCTATTTATTAATGGTTGACTTTTTAAAAGATTTTATTTTATTTTTTTTTAAAGTTTGTTTATCTTGGGAGAGAGAGCGCATGTGCTAGTGAGGGAGGTACAGAGAGAGAGAGGGAGAGAATCCCAAGCAGGCTCCACACAGTCAGCGAAGAGCCGGATGTGGGGCTCTGAAGTCAGGAAACCGTGAGAATATGGCCTGAGCTGAAACCAAGAGTCGGTTGCTTAACCGACTAAGCCACCCAGGCGTCCCTTAAGGTTTTATTTTTAAGTAATCTCTACACCCATGGTGGGGCTCAAACCCACAACCCTGAGAACAAGAGTCACAAGCTGCACCCACCTAGCCAGCCAGGTGCCCCAGGGGTTGACTTTCCATAAGGCACATCAAAACATGCTTTAAGGTTGGAGGAGAGTATGTATTAGTTGGTAATTTTTCAAGCTCAATTATAAAGTTAACTGCTGATTAATTTTTCTTGCCTTCTTGATCAGAAATAATGGACTGTTCTTAACTTCTTAAATATTTGGAGGATTTTAATTAACAAGTGCAAAATATTAGGCCAAGGCAGTGTATTAAGTGAGAGTTTAAATATCCCATTCATTGGAAAGCCTTGATAACTACTCACTAAAATAAAGGCCCTGTTTGTATGTTAGTAGTACATTGTTTGAGTTTTGTGGTTCTTCAGATATCATTTGAAAACAGGAAAGAATGGTAAACTGTAATCTCTTGAAATCATTTAGAGTGAGCTTTGAAAGGCTTAATGATTAAAAATTTTGAAATGTACCGGGGCGCCTTGGTGGCTCAGTCGGTTGAGCGTCCGACTTCAGCTCAGATCATGATCTCACAGCTTGTGGGTTCGAGCCCTGTGTCAGGCTCTGTGCTGACAGCTCAGAGCCTGGAGCCTCCTTCAGATTTTGTGTCTCCCTCTCTCTCTGCCCCTACCCCCCCACCCCCACTCACATTCTGTCTGTCTCTCTCAAAAATAAATAAACATTAAAAAAAATTAAAATTTTTTGAAATGTATTGAATTGAGTAGACGCAACCTGTAAGCCATTCTGGCTGCTAGAATTTCAGACACTTAATAACAGTAGTCAACAATGGTTACGTATATTGAGGTCAGCCCTTAAAGGGTTTTACTTCATTACTTGAGGGGAGAATTGTGGGGTGTGTGTGTGTGTGTGTGTGTGTGTGTGTGTGTGTGTGTGTATGAGTGTGATTTGTTTTGTTGGTAATTGTAATGAAGAACCTGGCTCTTTTGGTTGAAGACTTTCTCAGACTTGGGACTACTGACGTTTTGGATGGATACTGTGGGGGCCTGTACTGTGTATCAGAGAATGCTTAGCAGCATTCTTGGCCTCTACCCACCAGATGCCGGTAGTAGTACACCCCCTCCGTTGTGACAACCAAGAATGTCTCCATTGCCAGTGTCCCCTGAGGGCTTAAAATCAACCTAGGTTGAAAGATTACTGGTTTAAAGGTGTTTTAGTTAAGACCATTATACTATTGTAAAGCAAGTAAGAACACCTGACTGATGAAATCAGATAGGTTGTGTGTTTCTTCCTGGATATTATTAGACTCTGACTTACTCCTTTGGATTCAGCAGCAGCGCGTAATGCTACACCCTAAGAAATCTGATACACCAGAGATACTTCACAATTATTTCAATTTTGGGGAAGGTATTATAAGTCCTGGTTAAAAATACAGAGCATAAAATGGTATAGTCTTTCCACTCCCCCCAGGGAACCCCGTGTCCTTTTCTTGGAAATAGCCTGGCTATCATTGATAATTTCCTGTGTGCCTTTTCAGAGATTCAGATTATTGTATATACATTTATGTGTATACATTTTTATTGAGGACTAACATGTACTGGTCACTGTGCTACTTTACATATATTATCTCATTTAATCCTCCCAATAAGGAAATAGTGACTTAGGTTGAGTTACTTGCCGAAAGTCAAGGGGTAGTAAGTTGAGTGGTACTGCTACATTCAGGTTGAGGGCCTTTTTATTTTGGAGACATTGTTTTTATTTGTTTAATTTTAATTAATCAATTACACTTTATTGTTTTAATTGCCTATATTGCCTCCCAGGAAGCAATAATTAACACAAACGTGAAATAGCGTTTTATAAATTTAAGTATTAAGAGTTAATTTATCCAGTAACTACCAAAATGATTATGGAAATGTTCCCATCTTAAATTTATCATATAAAATACTACATACACATTAAGATCTAAGTGATATTCTTTTTTTCTTTAATGTTTATTTTAGAGAGAGCGCGAGCATGCGCACATATGCGGGGGCGGGGGGGGGGGGGGCAGAGGATCCAGAGTGGGCTCAGCACTGACAGCAGAGAGCCCTATGTGGGGCTCAAACTCACGAACTGTGAGATCACCACCTGAGCCAAAGTCAGACACTTCATGGCCTGAACCATCCAGGTGCCCCGATCTAAGTGATATTCTTAAGGTAATCATAAAAAGATATTTTAGCCATTGTCAGCTTCAGGCCAGCGTCATAGGCTGAAGGAAGTGCTAAGCTTTTTGGTGTTGGTGGTTAACTATGAGAAAAATTTTGAGCTATTTGCACTTTCTCTCTTCAATCATACTAAATTTTATGGTATGACAGACATAAGGAATAAGAACATGATTTTGTTTTTAAGATTACTGGAGTTTATTTATTTGTTTTTTTAACTTTGAGAATATAGGTTTTCAGTAGTTAGGGTTTTATAGACACCTGTCATTCCAGTACTAAGAAGAAGAATCCTGTTATACTTAACAATAAACTAATTGAGCTTCTTTTACTGTAGAAATTTTGATTGTTAATTTTAAAGTAACCTGGAAAATTCCCAAATCATCTTCTCCTTGGCTACCCATGTAAGTAGGTTGTTTTGATGAGTTAGTTATGTGCAGATTTAAATGTGCAAGGGAATCATTTGGGAAATACAGATTCCTAGTCTCATGCCCAAAGATTCTATACATCTTGATGCTCAAGAAAATCCACTTTTAAATTTTTAGTTTTTTTATTAAAAAAAATTTTTTTAAGATTTTATTTTTGAGTAATCTCTGCACACAATATGGAGCTCTAATTCACAGCTCTGAGATCAAGAGTTGTAAGCTTACCTTGCTGAGCCAGCCAGGTGCCCCAAGAAAATCTTATTGTTAAAGGAGTACTGTGGGTGGCTGTGAGGCCAGGGATTTGGAGCCATGCTGCAGTGGGTGCTCTGAGCGGTTTCCCCGAGCCAGCTGCCTGCACTTCCTGGTTTTGTGATGTGCTGTGCTGTGGGCAGCCCTGGTGTTTGTAAGATGTTCAAAGAATACACTTAAAAGGAGGAATAAGAAAGATTTAATGTTTTTTGGCCTTTCTAGAATATATTGGCACACTGACATACAAATTCCATTGACAGTTTTAAACAAGCAGATATAGAATAATTGGCTATTGACAGGAATACTCTAGTATTCTGGGTGGTGAACATAATATTTAATATATATTTTTAATATTAAGTATTAATCTTTTTTTTTAAACATCAAAAAGTTGTTTTTAAGTAATCTCTACTCCCAGCGTGGGGCTCAAACTGACAACCCTGAGATTAAGAGTTGCATGCTCCACCGACCCAGCCAGCCAGGCTTCCCTTAACCATTAATATTCTTAATAGTTGTTAACTGATGTGGAAGAAAATGTGTAAAAATATGGAAATGGAAGGAAAGTCTAAAAGTAAATGTATAGTGCATCACACTACTAATTGTTTAACAGTTTGGGAATTTTTATATCCAGCAATAATTCCTCTATTATAGCAATAATGCAACTTTTGCATATTTTACTATGTTGACAGAGAAAAGAGTGTGCGTGAAGCAAATACAAGTATGTACTGAGGCTGAGGATGCAGCGTCGGGCAGGTTGCATTCCCTGTGGTGGAGGAATCCTGTATCTGATGTGTTGCATCACAGAATCTGAAGCAGCCTCCTTGTGCTGTGTATACGTGTGTCACATCATTCTGTTGTGCGCCTTAGAAGTACACAATGTCATATGGCAGTTGTATCTCAATGAGACTGGGGGAAAGTCTTAGTATTTTAGTGAATAAGTGAATTTTCTTAACATTAGGGCATACATGATTTTTAACTAGTAATTTCTATCATTCAGTGAATCTTTTTGATAATGCAGTGAAATTTAGTTTTTTATAAATAATGGTAGTTTAATTTTCTATAAACTACTTCAGAATGAAACATACTTTCTACATTAGTCTTTTGGTTTTTAAGTTTTTCAATTTATTTTTTATTTTAAAGTTTACTTTGAGAGACTGTGCTTGCATGTGGTGTGAGTGGGGGAGGGGCAGAGGGAGAGGGAGAATCCCAAGCAGCCTTCGTGCCATCAGCACAGAGCCTACACCGTGTGATCATGACCTGAGCCAAGATCAAGAGTCGGTTGCTTAGGTCGCTTACGCCGCTTAGCCGACTGAGCCACCCACGCGCCCTTACATAGTCTCTTGTAATGGTTGACCTCACTTTCTTTTTTTTTTTTTTTAATTTTTTTTTTAACGTTTATTTATTTTTGAGACAGAGAGAGACAGAGCATGAATGGGGGAGGGTCAGAGAGAGAGGGAGACACAGAATCTGAAACAGGCTCCAGGCTCTGAGCTGTCAGCACAGAGCCCGACGCGGGGCTCGAACTCATGGACCGCGAGATCATGACCTGAGCCGAAGTCGGCTGCTTAACCGACTGAGCCACCCAGGCACCCCAACCTCACTTTCTAAAATACTGCTGACTATATTAAAATATTAAAGTAAATTCTACAATTGTAGATATTAGTGTTTAGTGTAGTCTGTATTTACTATGATGTAGTCCCAAAGTATATAGTTTTATTATGTTAATACACATTCTATTTGGTGATACGTTTGTATGTAGTCATGAAATTAAGATGTCTTGATGATTAATAGAGTGGTATAGTGTTGGAAACCTGGAAATTCATTGACTCCCACTATATTGTTGCTTTTTTTATTAAATTTTTTTTTAATGTTTATTTAATTTTGAGAGAGAGAATATGAGCAGGGCCGGGGCAGAGAGAGAGGGAGACACAGAATCGGAAGCAGGCTCCAGGCTCCAAGCTATCAGCACAGAGCCGGACACGAGGCTTGAACTCATGAACCACGAGATCATGACCTGAACTGAAGTCAGATGCTTAACCCACTGAGCCACCCAGGTGCGCCTGTTGTTGCTTTTTGATTTCCTTTTCTTAGGTGGAGTGTTTGTTTACGTTATCAAGATGAGTTTCAATCTTCGGATTATTTGGTTTTGGGTTCCTCAGTGCAAGGTTTTTTTGGGGGGGATATACTAATTTTATGGTTAACTGTAGTGTGGATGTGTTCTTGCTTCAAGCAAGTAAATACTAAGCGTTCCTTTGTTTTAATGGACTCTGTTCCGTTTAGGATGAAAAATTTTGTCTTTCTTAATTACTGAGAAATTTTTTTGTTAGAATTGAAACATGAAATGACCTCCAACGTTCTATTTAATGCTATCTTTGATTGGTTTATGGGAAGTGACTTCTCAGAGAGAAAAGCAGAGAATATGCGTATGGAAATGGTCTGGCAAGGTAAACTTAGCGTAGTTACATCTGGTTGATGGCATTTCAGGTACAGAGACGTACAAATAAGAAAAAGCAAATCTTTTGCAAATTATGGTAACGAACAGATGAGAATGATAAAATGCATTTTTAGAAAATAAGATGCATGCATGTTAAAATACAGCATTATAAACTTTCCCCCTAGTGCAAGATAGTATTAGCCTTACTCAAGCAAATTAGAAATTTTTATCAGTGCTGTTCCACTGTCAGATTCTGGCACTCAAACTGCTGGGGAAATTACCGTAATTGTTGTTACTGTAGAGGTGTATACCTCTCTTTATGATGTGAGGGTCTAGAAAATAAGTGAAAAGTTAGTTTATGTAAGAGAAAAGTTTCACCTTTTTTATTCCATCAGTGTCTAATAACTTAGAAAAACAGCTACTGTTCCTTCTTTACTTTTTGTCTACTTCTCCATTGGTTAGGGGTCTGTTAAAAGTGTAAACAACAGAGGAGCCATTTAAATTTTTACCTGGCAGCTGTTTTTGCTTTAATCTTGTAAAGTAAGCATTGCTTTTAAAGAACAACTTACCACATTTAGGATTTTTTCCCAAATGTTCTTTATGATAGGAGACACTGCTTTGATTTGATTTTGAAAGTGCTTACGCCTTTTGTGCTTCATCATTCTCTTATTCTTATGTGTGGTGCGCATATTAGGGTTTCTAGTTCAAGACCGTGTGGTGCCAAGTGAAGGTTTTATCGAAAGCATGATGCATGGAAGGATCTATTGGTAGACTGGGTGTCATCAGCATTGAAAAGTTATGTTTGCGAGAGACAACTGAAAAGGCAAGCTACAAACTGGAAGAATAAGAATATTTGCAATCTAAATATCTGCTGAAGGATTGATGTAGAATAAATGAAGAACTCTCAGAGTTCAATAGTATGAGAAAACGGTCCATTTAGAAAATGAGCAAAAGATATGAACAGACATTTCAGATGGCATATAAGCAAATGAAAACATATCCAGTGTTATTGACCGTGAGGCAAATGCAAATTTAGACCACACTAAATTATCACTACATATCTACTAGAGTAGCTATAAATAAATAAATAAATAAATAAATAAATAAATAAAACACCAAATGCTGTCCAGGGATGTGGGGAAAGTTCTCTCTCATGTGATGTTGGTAGAAAGGTGAAATGGTACAAACACTATTGAAAACAGTTTGTAATTTCTTACAAAACTGAATAGGCACTTACCTCACAACCTATCAAGTGCACATTTGGACATTTATTTTAGAGAAATGAATCTTATGTCTTTGTAAAAGTCTACATGTGAACGGTCAGGGTAGCTTTATTAGTAATAGCTGAAAACTGGAAGACAACCCAGGTATCCTTCTGTGGGTGAATAAACTGTGGTACATCCATACGTGGAGTAGACTTATCAGCGATACAAATAAACACACTGTTGATACACAGAACAACTTGGATGATCTCAAGGGAGTTATGCTGAATGAGGGGGAAGAAAAAGCTGATCTCAAAGGGTTACATACTGTACGATTCCATTTATGTGAAATTCTTTTTAATTGTGATAAAAAACATAAATTTGACCATCTTAGCTATTTAAAAAATTTTTTTAATGATTATTTATTTTTCAGAGGGAGACAGAGCACAAAGGGGGGAGAGATAGGGACACACAGAATCGGAAGCAGGCTCCAAGTTCGGAGCTGTCAGCACAGAGCCCCACGAGGGGCTTGAATTGTGAACTGGGAGATCATGACCTGAGCCAAAGTCGGACACTTAACCGACTGAGCCACCCGGGCGCCTCCCCCACTTAAAAATTTTTTTTTTAATGTTTAAAAGGGGAGGGGCAGAGAGAGAGGACCATCTTAACTATTTTTAAGTGTACCATTCAGTAATGTTAAGTGCATTCACATTGTTGTGGAACATCTCCAGAACTTGAAAAACTGAAGCTGTTTACCCATTAAACAACTGTCCCTCTCCCCTCTCCCCTCCCCCCTCAAAACCATCATTTTGCTTTCTGTTTGTATGAGTTTGATAACTTTACCTCCTGTAGATGGAGTCCTACTGTGTCTGTCTTTTTCTGACTGGCTTATTCACTCAGTGTAACGCCCTAACGTTCACCCACATTGGAGCATGTGACAGGGTTCCTTCCTTTTTAAAGCTAGATAATGTTCCCTTGTTTGTGTCTGCCACGTTTTGTTTATCCCTTCATCCAAGATGTGCATCTGGGGCACCTCCTCCTCTGGGCTGTTGTGATTATTGCTGCCCTGAACATGGGTGTGCTGATATCTCCTCAGAATCCTGCTTTCAGTTTTTCTGGCTGTAAATTCAGAAGTGGGATTGCTGGATCGTATGGTAGTTCTGTTTTTTGTTTTTGTTTTTTTAAGTAGAGTATTTTTAGAGCGGCTTTAGGTTCACAGCAAAATTGAGCAAACAGTACAGAGATTTCTCATACACCCCCAGCACTCCCGCCACATAGTTTCCCCCATCATCAACACCCCGTGAGTGGTGACTGTGTTGCAGTTGGTGAGCCTGCCCTGAGCAGTTCTGTCTTGTTTTGAGGAACTTCGTGTTTTGCATAGTGGTGGCTTAGTTCACACTCCTGCCAGGAGTGCGGAAGCCTCGCGAATTCTTCCCACATCCTCGCCAGCACTTGTGATGACCCGTTGTTGTTGTTGTTGTTGTTGTTGTTGTTGTTGTTGTTGTTGTTTGACTGTAGACGTCCTGATGGGTGTTAGGTGACAGCTCGTGGTTTTCATATGCATTCGTCTGATGATTTGTGATGTTGAGCAACTTTTCATGTGCTCACCGCCCCTTTGAACAGTTGTCTTTGGAGAAATGTCTGTTCACGTCCTTTACCCATTTTTGAATCAGATTATTTGATTTTTTTGTTGTTAAATTATAGGAGTTATTTCATTAAAAGTTTTTTTAACGTTTACTTTTGGGAGGGGGCGGGTAGGGAGGGAGACAGAATCTCAAGCAGGCTCCACGCTGTCAGTGCAGAGCCTGACCCAGTAGGGGTGGGGGGCTCGATCTCAGGAACTGTGAGATCAAGACCTGAGAGGAAATCAAGAGTTGGGTGCTCAACCAGTTGAGCCACCCAGGCGCCCTAAGGGTTCTTTTGAATGTGTGTGTGTTTTTTAAGTAGGCTCCACGCCCAACTTGAGGCTCAAACTCACCCCGAGATCAAGAGTCGCACGCACCACTGACTGAGCTAGCCAGGTGCCCCTGTCTGAGTTCTTTGTGTACTGTGGATATTAGCCCTTTATTAGGTGATACATGCGATTTGGGAGCATTCTCTCCCTTCCACGGGCTGCCTTCTCTCTCTGCTGTGTCCTCTGACGCACAGTGGGTTTTGAGTTTGATGCTCTGTTTGTCTGCGTTTGCTTTTGTTTCCTCGGCTTTCGTGTGGTGTCATCAGGCTCCTGTGTGCTCTCCTAGTAGTTTTACAGTTTAGGTCTTAGGTGTAGATCTGTTAGCCATCTTGGGTTAATTTTTTTTTTTTTTTAATTTTTTTTTTCAACGTTTTTTATTTATTTTTGGGACAGAGAGAGACAGAGCATGAACGGGGGAGGGGCAGAGAGAGAGGGAGACACAGAATCGGAAACAGGCTCCAGGCTCCGAGCCATCAGCCCAGAGCCTGACGCGGGGCTCGAACTCACGGACCGCGAGATCGTGACCTGGCTGAAGTCGGACGCTTAACCGACTGCGCCACCCAGGCGCCCCTCTTGGGTTAATTTTTGGTGCACGGTGTAACGGAAGGGTTCAACTCCAATCTCGTGCACACGGACGTCCGGTTTTCCCGTCACCATTTGTTGGAGAGGCTGCCCGTTCCCACGTGAATGGTCTTGCTACCTGCATAGGATTCTTGAAATGACACACTTCTGGAGATGGAAAACAGATTTGTGGTCGTCAAGGGTTAGCGGCCGCCGTGGTGTGTGGCACGAGGGTCTCTGTGGCTGTGGCACAGTTTTGTGTCTCGTGGTGGTTACGCAAATCTGCAGATGTGATCACATTGCACAGAGCTGTCTGCACAGTGAGTGATGGAATAAATCTAAATAAAGCGCGTGGACTGTGTTGGTGTCGATTGCTTCGGTTCGATGTCCCGTAGTGATGAGGCTACTGATGTCCTGGGCAAAGCGTATCCAAGGCCTTTCTGTGCTGTTTTTTCCGTTGAAAGTATAGATCTGTATTTCAAAATGAATAGTTTTTAGAATGTCACCTGTAGCCAAAGCATTTTTATCAATCTTTTTTCATGTAGAGAACACCCATTTTAAACTTACTTCATCATTACAAACAATAACATAATTGTCACATTAACACTTCCAAGGAACAGGAAATTGAAAGAGACTGGTGTAGTTTGAGATAGAAATTCCATCTTAATTTTGAATAATCCTTTTGTAGACTTGTTGTGCTGCCATTTGGAAAGTGAATGAAAGGGTCAGCATGAAAGTTGATTTATTGAGCTCTTGTGTGCCGCTGCATGAGAAACGCAGAGACAATCTAGTACTCCTACCTTGAGGTGCTGTGTTTAGTAGAGGTTGATGGACATGTAAACAAAAGGTCAGTGCATATGGTGAGTGCACATATAGATGTGTGGAAGGAATGGAACGTAGCCCTGAGAAAGGAGGGAGTAATCATGGGGGAGGGGAGCACGTGCGGTCAGGGAAGGCTTCCTAGGAAAAGGACTATATTTGAGTACATCAGAATCTCTTAAGAGCATTAGGTTGTATACTTTTAAGAGATCTTTGCATCTGGGGCACCTGGGTGGCTCAGTCAGTTAAGAGTCTGACCTCGGCTCAGGTCATGATCTCATGGTTGGTGAGTTTGAGCCCTGTGTTGGGCTCTGTGCGCTGACCCTGTGGAGCCTGCTTGAGATTCTCTCCTCCCTCTCTCTGCCTGTACCCCGTTTGCGCATGTGCGCACTCTCTCAAAATAAACTTGAAAATCTTTGCGTTTGTCATGTAAAGACAATAGTAATTAGAATTAGTTGATACGATGGGCAGAAATGTAAAACAAATAGATGCTTCTGAGACAGCTAACCCTGTTGAAGATTTCCAAGCAGATAGTCTGAACACAACTTTTAAGGGATGGCGGCAATTTGTAATTTAAGAAGGCCCTAAAATGTATGTATGTAAGATATATAAACTGATTCAAAAGAACAAGGAGGGCAGGAAGGAAAAAAATCAGTGAGTGCTTGTAATATACTCTTCCTGATCCTAGGACTTTCCATGTGTGGTCACACTCAGTTCTCACAGCAAATCTTTGAAGTAGATGTTACCACCTTTTTTGAGATAAGGAAATTGAGGTTTATATTTGATCTGGTAATTTCCCCCAGGCTAACCCCGATGGAACTGGGTGGCAGACATAGGGCTGTCTGCTGATGAAGCCTGAGCCCTTTACCGATCAGCGGTTTCTTAGGACTTTTGACAATTTAATAAGAGTTAAAGACCTTTTCCTGAGAAAATTGTACATACACAAGTTTGGGTATAATTTCAGAGAGTTTTCTGATCTCTTGAGTGAAGCTCATTTGTGTATATGTAGTGCTGTCTCTTACATCCTTCATTCAACAAATTTGATAACTGGTTTTGTTTTCGTGTGCTGTAGGGATGCCAAATGAATACGGTATTGTTCTTTTGTTTCCAGTCACTTGTATTCTGTAGAAATCCCCTAAGAGGCATGCTTTAAAGTATCAGAGAAAGTCTAGGAATGGTTACTTCTTACCTGTCTGGTTTATGGGCGGTTTTGAGGAGTTGGTGGCATTTGTGCTTGACTTTAAGAGCATATGTAAACTTCGATCACATATCTAGGAACATATTTAACACTGAGAGAAAAGAGCAAGCAAGACAGAAGGTTTGTACTGAAAACAATTCAATGTGGTTGGAGTATGTGATAAACTGAACTAGTGGGAAAACAATATTTGGAATGGTGGGTATTTGTGGAAAATCTTAAAAGTGTTGCAAGTGTGAAATTCTGTTTGAGGAGGGGGAAGTGGTATGATCAAAGTGTGTTGGACCTGAGCTTCTTAAGTTATCTGTGATGAAAGAGCAGCTTTTTTTTTTTAAGATTGTATTTTTTTTAATATATATATTTTTTAACGTTTATTTATTTTTGAGACAGAGAGAGACAGAGCATGAACAGGGGAGGGGCAGAGAGAGAGGGAGACACAGAATCTGAAACGGGCTCCAGGCTCTGAGCGGTCAGCACAGAGCCTGACGCGGGGCTCGAACTCACAGACCGCGAGATCGTGACCTGAGCCGAAGTCGGACGCTCAACCGACTGAGCCACCCAAGCGCCCCTTAAGATTGTATTTTTAAGTAACCTGTACACCCAGCGTGAGCCTCAAACTTAGAACCCCGAAACTGAGAGTCACATGTTCCACCAACTGAGCCAGCCAGACACCCTGAAAGACCCACTTAAAAAAGTTCTAATTAATTATGTAATGATACTTAGAAAAACAATAAAAAATGAATTAGAAAGAGACGTAAATTTGAGCCTACTTTATAATAGTAGGTTCATATGCAGTGACTGCATGAGTTTCTAAATGCTTGCTTGGCATCACGTGTCACGGACCAGTAACGGTTTTCTGCATCAGCGCCAGTTAATGGAGCATATTTGGAGTCTCACTGCTCTGGACAGGGTGGAGAATGACATTTAGATGATGTTCTCTCCATGAGGACAGAGATTATTCAAGTATAATTCACATGCAGTGTTCCACTTCGGTCCTAGGATACTGGGATTCAGCAATTCTATGCGTTTCTCAGTTGCCCATTGTGCTCATCATGACGAGCGTGCCCTCAGTCCCCTTCACCTGTTTCCCCATCCCACCACCGAGGACAGAGGGTTTTGTTTTTGACTGTTGAAATCACAGATGCCTTAGAAAGGTGATTGAAACATAGCATAGCAGGCGACCAATAAATTATTGAATGGATTAGAACTACCTTACTGGGGCCCTGCCCCGCCGCCCCCCCCCGCCCCAGGACTTCAGGACATGTGAACTAAATCTTTTAAGATAGGAAGCAAAACAATTGGAATACTTCCATTTCGTAAACAGTTCTTTCTGTATGCCTGGCCCTGGGGTTACATGATACAATCCCTGGCTTCCCTATCTAGTGGGGAAGGCAGAGATTTATAGACAAATATTGGTTAATAGACATTGTTGCCCTTTTTACAGGTATAGCTTTGACCAAATGACTTTTGTTGGAATGCCTTCCCGGTCTCAGCAAGGTCCTAATTTTTTCTCTCAAAGCAGTTTCTTTAATGGACAGTTCTACCTACTATGGCTGTGGTTTTCCCAACTCTATAAATTGCCACAAAAATGAAGGTGTCCTTTCCACCACCACCCCTGGCTTTTGGCTTTTTTTTTTTTTTTTTTTTTTAAGTCTTTAAAGTTTCTCTCTGGTCCTTTACCTTAGCCACCTTAGGCTCCCTACCCAGGTGGCTGACCACATTTTCCAGAAGAGGAAACTTAAGTTTGGCTTATTCGCAATAGCAAAACCGAGACAATTAGATTTCTTTAATCTCCGAGGCTGTCTTTAATAGTATATAAATTAGATGGGCATAGAGAATATACCAATGGGTTGATCTAGTTAGTCCTTTCCTACTTAAGTCCTAAGGTGTCTTTGGGGTCATATGTTCCTTTGATTTTCCTTTTTGAGGGTGAGTCAAATGTATTTAGAATAAATCTTTGGTGACCCAAGTCAAGACATTCTAGAGGAAAATGGCATATGTATGGTTTAAAATAATTTTACTAATTACAGATGAACATGATTATTGTAGGTTTGAAAAAGATAAAGCATATGTAATGTAAATATCAGCCATCCCTTTGAAGCCTCTGTTAACATTTGATTATTTTTCTTTTTGTTGTATTTTGCTTTTTTTAGGAAACTGACATTCTGGAAGGAAGGTCCTTTAGTGTTGAGATTCAGTGAAAATCTTAGTCTTTGGAGTTGAGTTCATTAAGCTTCCGGTTATATACTCATTCTCTTTCGGGAACGTAGCCCAGGATCAAGAAGCTGTTTTTCCAGATCCATTTAGCAAGTAAATGGCAGAAACAGGTTTCCACCCAGGTCACCTTATTCTGAAGACTGTGCTAGTTACAGAATGGCTTGCTGCTTGTTAGACTGTGGGAACTTGGCGACTTCTGGAAGGGGAGCTACTGTTGCTCATGGCCTCACCTGATGTTTTGGGTTTGTCTGTTTCTCATCTGTGCTGGAGCATTCTGAAACGAAAATCTCTATTTCAGGGCTTATGTAGAGAGGGATGTTATTCTGAGACCTTCCTTAATACTCTTTGCCCGAGGTAAGTAGAGGATGATATGTGTATTTTTCTTTAACAGTGCATAGGACAGTTTATATTGTCATCGTTAGAAGTCTGGGACTTCATAACATCTTTTTACAAACTGCTGTGGACATTTATGGTGTGGGCGTTCCCCTGAGAAATCTCGTGTTTTTCAGTGTCCTCCCTGGTTGTCTCTCTGTCTCTCCCTGAGGATTATACCCTTGCTGCTGCTTCTACCCTTAGCATTTGCTTGGTGGAACAGAACCAGACTGCCATCCAGTTGGTTTATATTTAAGTCTTGCAGGTGCACTGGTGGCCTGGGTGAGAGCTCTGTGCTTCCTGCTGCTCTCTTTGAGGTGCAAGGCCAATGGTGTGTGGCTGTTGGGGAAGCAGTACCATTGTGACAGGCTTTTTTTCCCTTAACTTTTAACTTTAGAACAGTTGTAGATCTATTAGAAAAAGCGCAAAGATAGCATAGAGAGTTCCTATATACTGTGTTCCCAGTTTCCTCTGTCCGCTAACATCTCACGTCAGTGTGGCACGTTTGTTACAATTAATGAACCAGTACGTTTACATTATTATTGTTACTTAAAAACATTTTTTTTAAGGTTTATTTATTTTTGAGAGAGAGCGTGTGACCAGGGGAGGGGCAGAGAGAGGGAGACACAGAATCCGAAGCAGGCTCCGGGCTCCCAGCTGTGAGCACAGAGCCCGACGCGGGGCTGGAACCCACGAACCGTGAGATGGTGACCTGGGCGGAAGTCGGACGCTCAACCGACTGAGCCACCAGGCGCCCCATTTTTACGTTCGTGTTAACTAAAGTTCACACTTGAGGTTTTCGTAGTTTTGTTTTTTTGTTTTTTTTCAACATTTTTAATTTATTTTTGGGACAGAGAGAGACAGAGCATGAACGGGGGAGGGGCAGAGAGAGAGGGAGACACAGAATCGGAAACAGGCTCCAGGCTCCGAGCCATCAGCCCAGAGCCTGATGCGGGGCTCGAACTCACCGACCGCGAGATCGTGACCTGGCTGAAGTCGGACGCTTAACCGACTGCGCCACCCAGGCGCCCCTAGGTTTTCGTAGTTTTTACCTGCCTTCCACTTCTGTGTCCCAGGAGCCCATCTGGGACACCACATTGTGTCTATTGTCCTGTCTTCCTAGTCTGCTTTGTTGGGTGAGTTTTCTGTTGGCAGAGTTTTATTGTTTTTCATGGCTTTTCTTGTTTTCAGGAATACTGATTAGGTAAACTGTGGATTGTCTCTCAGATTGGGTTTGTCTAATGTTTTTCTCAGGATTAGACTGGGGGTATGGGTTTTCAGAAAGAATACTGCAGAGGTGAAGTTCCCTCCTCATCACGTTGACCAGTGGCCCTTAATTACCACACGACGGCATTGGTCGTGTGAACTTTGGCCACATGGTTGAGGCAGTGTTGGTCAGGTTTCTCCACTGTAAAGTGAGTTTTCCCCCTTTTCTGTCCTTTTCTTTGTAAACTAGGTCCAGCCCCCACTCATGTGGGAAGGAGGGACTAGGCCCCACCTCCCCGAGGGGAGAGTCTTTACTTAACATTATTTGGAATTCCTCTGTAAGGAAGGCTTGTCACTTCTCCCCTATTTATTTGTTTATTCAGTGATTTATTGTGCATAGACTTTTTAAAAAATTTTAAGTAGGCTCCGTGCCCAACATGGGGCTTGAACTGAATACCCTGAGATCAAGAGTTACGTGCCCTAGTGACTGAGCCGGCCAGGAGCTCCACAGACTTGTGTACTGTATTTTCTACTTTGGGTTAAAATTTGTATTAGTAGGGTTCTCCAGAGAAACAGAACCCGGAAGGATGGAGATACACATATGTGGTATATATGTACGTGTATGTCGTACTTATGAATCATGGTGTGTGATTGTAGACGCTGACAAGCCCAGAATCGGTAGGGGAGCTGGCAGGCTGGAGCTCTAGGGAAGGCTTCATGTTGCAGTTCAACTCTGAAGGCAGTGTGTCGGCAGAGTTTCCTTTTGGGGGAGGTTGGTCTTTGAAAAATTAAGGCCTTCAGCTGATCGGATGAGGCCCACTCACCTTATGGAGGGTAATCAGCTTTACTCGAAATTTACCGATTTAAATTATGATCTTGTCTGAAAAATACCTCCACAGAAACATCTGGAGTGCTGCTTGACCAGGGGTCTGGGTTCTGTGGCCTGTTCAGGTGGACACCTACAGTTAACCGTCGCATGCTCTGTTCCTTTCTAACATCGTGCGTGTTGTTCCTCAGCTTCTCCAGCTTTGGTCGTTGAGAGTTCTTTGAGCGTGGCCCCAGTGTTCGTTTGACAGGCGCTCATCCTTTCAACTTTTGAGCTCTCCCTTATTTTCTGCTGACTAGAGAATGCCAGACCTGTCTTGTATTTTCTCTGTTCCGGCCCTGGGATCGGCTGTTTTTCCAAGAACGTGAAATGTGGTATCTAGAAGCCAAGATCTGGGCATTGGGAGTGCTTGGTGCCACTGGAATGTCCTCACTTTGTGGGACGCTTACGCTCTCCCAGGCCTGCATGTGTCCGTAACGTCGTGTGATCCATCTGTACAGTAAGCTACGCCTGGGTTCCTCCCGGGGTTCGGACTCTGATGAAAGTACCGGTGTTGATCCTCGCCTTCCCTTCTTGTTCTTCTGTCACTTACCTCTCTGACAGTGAGAAACGGCTCCCACCGTGTGTTTAAAAGTGGTTTCAGAATTGCTGACCCAGACCCTTGTTGGAAACAGATTTACAGCCAGAGTACAGCAGTTAGGACTGTTCTTTCTGTGCCTGCCTTCTCAGTTCTGGGCAGAACATGGGATTTCCAGCATTAACTTCGGCAGCTCCTTTTCCCTGAAACCCATCAGTAAGGTTTTGTCATACATTTGTGATACAGTCAGTCATTTGTCATAGTCTTCATTCCAGCCTCGTTGATTTTTGGAATTTATTTGCATATATTGCAGTTCATTCTGTGGGCTTTGGCAAGTGGGTAAGGTTGTGTGTCCACCACTGCCGGACCCTATAGAAGAGTTGCATCGCCTACAGTTCCCCTGCGTGACCCCGTTGCAGCCAGTCCCTCCCTGCCCCACCAGTCCCGGCAGCCACCTATCTGATTTCTGTCTCTATAGTTTTGCCTTTTCCAGAATAACATAGGTAGCTTTTAGGTTCCGGCTCCTTTCACTGAGCGATACGCATTTAAAATTTGTCCACGTTGTTGCATGGATCAGTAGTCTGTTCCTTTTTATCACTAAGTAGTATTCCCTTGTATACCTTCTGCCGTATACATTCCATCGTACCACAGTTTGGGTATCTTTTCCCAGTTGAAGGATATCTTGGGATCTTGGTGTTTCCAGTTTTTAATGATTATGAATAGAGCTGTTGAAAACATTCGTGGACAGGTTTTTGTGTGAATGTGTTTTCAGTTCACTTGTATAAATACCTAGGCGTGTGAATGTGGATTGCATGGTAAGACTATGTTTAACTTGATAAGAAACTGCCAAATTATCTTCTTTTTAAATTTTTTTTTAATGTTTATTATTTTTGAGAGAGAGAGAGACAGCTCAAGAGTTGAGGGGCAGAGAGAGACGGAGACACAAAATCTGAAGCAGGCTCCAGACTCTGAGCTGTCAGCACAGAGCCCGATGCAGGGATCAAACTCACGAGTTGTGAGATCATGACCTGAGCTGAGCCACCCAAGCGCCCCTTTTTTTATTTTTATTTTTATTTTTATTTAATTTTTTAAATTCACATCCAAATTAGCGTACAGTGCAACAATGATTTCAGGAGTAGATTCCTTAATGCCCCTCCCCCACCTAGCCCATCCCCCCTCCCACACCCCCTCCAGTAACCCTCTGTTTGTTGTCCATATTTATGAGTCTCTTACGTTTTGTCCCTCTCCCTGTCTTTATATTGTTTTTGTTTCCCTTCCCTTATGTTCATCTGTTTTGTCTCTTACAGTCCTCATATGAGTGAAATCATATGACATTTGTCTTTCTCTGACTGATTTCACCTAGCATTATAACTTCCAGTTCCATCCACGTAGTTGCAAATGTCAAGATTTCATTCTTTTTTGATTGCCGAGTAATACCTCATTGTATATATATATATATACACCACATCTTCTTTATCCATTCATCCATCGATGGGCATTTGGGCTCTTTCCATACTTTGGCTGCAGTCGATAGGGCTGCTGTAAACATGGGGGTGCATGTGTCCCTTCGAAACAGCACACCTGCATCCCGTGGATAAACACCTGGTAGTGCAATTGCTGGGTCATAGGGTAGTTCTGTTTTTAGTTTTTTGAGGAACCATACTGTTTTCCAGAGTGGCTGCACCAGCTTGCATTCCCACATAATTCTTTTTATTAAAACAATTCTTTAAATTATGAAAGTGGTGCATATTCATGGCAAAAAATGTAAGTTCTACTGAAGAGAATAGAATGAAAAGTTAAGTCTCTTACCCACACCCTCCTTTTCCCACTCTCCAGAGGGAATCAAAGAGTTCATGTGCATGGTTACCACTATAATTTACATGCTACCATTTAATTCGTGAGTTTATTTAACTTCTTATTGTGAAAGATAAAGATTTTAGTGTAATAACACTCCTTTCCTAATTCTTACCACATATTTGTAGCTTTTCTGATTGTCTTTATTTTTGTTAATGAAGTGATTTATCAGCCTTACATAGGAGTCCCTGCTATATAAAAGGTAAATTAGCTCATTTCCCCTTCAGTGATTTCTCCCCCTCCTACAGATTTTGCTAATTATATTATTTTTTATATTGTCAAGGTTTATAATATTTATATTCTCTTTATAACTGAAGTGGTCTTCAGGGCTTGTCTAGTCTCAAAAAAGGAAAACCAGAAAACAGCATTTATATGGTTGTTGCTGTAATACCACATATGATTTTGGACCTAAAGAGGAAGTATAATTCTCATCACTGAAACTTTGTTGGCGGAGAATCTCTAAGCCCCCGAATCTTTCTTCCTTCTGCCCTCACCCACCCCCCATTTCTCTCCTAGCTCATGCTGTCCTTGTTACAGTATTTCTTAATTTTATGAAGAGTGGGTGGCAGTTGTGAGTCCTTGCATATTGAAGAATGCCTTTATTTTGTCCTAACATTTGATTGTTAGTTTTTTTGGGAATTAAATTCTGGCTTCAACATCTTTTCCTCACGGAACTTGGATGTCATTGTCCCATTGGCTGTGGCGCCCAGAATTCCTCAGGAGCAGATAGTAAAAGGAGAGTGACTCATGTCAGTCTAATTTTTGTGCCTGTGTAGATACTGTTTTGAAGTTCAGAGAGTTTTCTTTGTACTTGGGAGTTAGAAAGTTTTACTTTCCATGTGTGTCTCTTAAGTACAACATTTTTTTCATTCATTGTTTTAGTCTCTACCTGGGCTCTTTTGGGTTACAGGCTTAGGTCTGTCTTTAGCTCAGAAATGTCCTTCTTTCACTTTTTTGTCATTTGGATTCTCCAGCATTGTCTTTGGAGCTTCTACTGCTCAGGTGTTTGAACTCCCTAATCTCTTTTCTTTGCCCCTTTATTTTCATATTGGCTATTTTCTATCTCTTGTTAATATATTTTGGAGATTTTCTCTCCTTTTTCTGCCATATTAGTAACTTGGTTTTATAATTTGGTTTGGTCACTTAATGTTTTATTTGGCAATTATATTTCTAATTTCCAAGAACTTACTCTCTCCCTTTTTCCCCTAGAACCTTATTTACTTCTTTATTTTTAAGAGTGGGGGAGGGGCAGAGGGCGAGAGAGAATCTATTAAGAAGGCTCCACGCCCAGTGCTGAGCCTGGATGGTGGGCTGGATCTCATGACACTGAGATCATGACCTGAGCCAAAATCAAGACTCGGACGCTTAACTGACTGAGCCACCCAGGCGCCCCAGACGTTTATTTTTTAAAACAGATTTATTGAGGTTTAATTTGCATACCATAAAATCTCCTTGGTTTAGGTGTATAATTGTGTGCCTTTTGTACATTTAGAGTTGCATCTATCATCACAGTGTCATTGTAGGACATTTCCGTCACCTCAGAAAGAACCCTTGTACCTGTGAGCAGTCACTTTGCCAGCCTCAGTCAACCACTGGTTTACTCTTTGTCCCCATGAACTTGCCTTTTCTGGACATCTCCTAGAAATGTGTCTGGCTTCTTTCACTTGGCATATTATTTTTTAGGTTGATCTATGCTGTAGTACATTACATCTGTTCTAGCATTTGTGGAAAACACTGTAATTTTGCTCTGAATTATCGTAGAATTTTGTTGGAAATCTCTTGAGCAACCTGTCGTGCAGGTCTCTGTAGGGCGCTGCATTCTGTTACACTGGTCTGTGTGTCTGTCCTCCAGCCTGTGTCAGAGTCTCTGGACTGTTGTTATGTAGTAAGTCTCGAAATTACATAGTATAAGTCCTTCAACTTTGTTTTCCCTTTTAAAGATTGTTTTCGCTTTTTGAGGTCTTTTCAAGTCAGTTTGAGGATTTCCAAAAAAAGCCTGCTATGATTTTGAGTGGAGTTACAGTGAATTTGTAGACTAATTTGAGGAGAATGAACATTCTTAACAGTATTGAGTCTTCTGTTCTGTGAACATGACATACCTCTCCATTTTTTTATGTCTTTTTACATTTTAGCAAAGTTTGTTGCTTCCTTTGTGTAGCTCTTACACCTGTTTTATTGAATGTATCCATCAGTATTTCATGTTTTTTAAACAAATTTTATTTAAATCCACGTTTGTTAACATATAATGTATAACAATGGTTTCAAGAGTAGAATTTAGTGATTCGTCACTTACAGGTAATACCCGGTGCTCATCCCAACTAGTGCTCTCCTCAGTACCCTTATAACCGATTTTAGCCCATCTTTCCACCCAACACCCCACCAGCAACTCTCAGTTTGTTCTCTGCATTTAAGAGTCTTTTATGGTTTGCCTCCCTCTCTGTTTTTATCTTATTTTCCTTTCCCTTCCCCTACGTTCATCCGTTTGGTTTCTTAAATTCCACACGAGTGAAATTAGGTATTTATCTTTCTCTGACTTATTTCACTTAGCGTAATACACTCTAGTTCCATCCACATTGTTACAAATGGAAAGATTTCATTATTTAAAAAAATTTTTAAAAAAATGTTTATTTTTGAGAGACAGCATGAGTGGGGGAGGGGTAGAGAGAGAAGGAAACACAGAATCCGAAACAGGCTCCAGGCTCTGAGCTGTCAGCACGGAGCTCAACACGGGGCTCGAACCCATGAACCGTGAGATCATGACCTGAGCTAAAGTTGGAAATTTAACCCACTGAGCCACCCAGGTGCCCCAAGATTTCATTCTTTTTGATCACTGAGTAATATTCCACTGTGTGTATATGTATATATACACATATACATACATATGTATATATATACACATACATGTATACACACACATCTTATACATACATACGTAAGTATATACTATGTATACACACACACACACACACACACACCTTGTACATACATACATATATATACACACCACATCTTCCTTATCCATTTGTCAGTCAATGGGTATTTGGGCTCTTTCCATAGTTTGGCTATTCTTGATAGTGCTGCTATAAAGATTGGGGTGCATGTGCCCTTTTGAATCAGTACTTTTGTATCCTTGGGATAAATACCTAGTAGTGCAATTGCTGAGTCATAGGGTAGCTTTATTTTTAATTTTTTGAGGAACCTCCATACTGTTTCCAGAGTGGCTACACCAGTTTCCATTCTCACCAGCAGTGCAAAAGTGTTCCCCTTTCTACTTATCCTTGCCCACATCTGTTGTTGCCTGAGTTGTTAATGTTAGCCATTCTCACAGGTGTAAGGTGGTGTCTCATTGTGGTTTGCATTTGTATTTCCCTGATGATGAGTGATATTGGGCATCTTTTCATGTGTCTGTTAGCCATCTCGGTGTTGTTTTTTGAAAAGTGTCTGTTCATGTCTCTTGCCCATTTCTTCACCTGAAGAAGTATGTTTTTGGGGTGTTGAGTTTGAGAAGTTCTTTATGGATTTTGGATACTAACTCTTTAACCTATATGTCATTTGTAAATATCTTCTCCCATTCTGTTGGTTACCTTTTAGTTTTGCTGATTGTTTCCTTCACTGTGCAGAAGCTTTTTATCTTGATGAAGTCCTAGTAGTTAATTTTTGCTTTTGTATCCCTTGCCTCTGGAGACATGTTTAGTAAGAAGTTGCTGTGGCATGGGTCAAAGAGATCATTTTTGAAAATGTTGTCATAATTTAAATCATGAAAATTTTATTTTCCAATTATTCTTGCTTACGTATATGTATAGAAATAAAATATTTTTTTGTATTTTGACCTTGTATTGTGCAGTCTGGCTAAACTGAGTTAACTTTTAAAAAAAAAAAAAATTGTTTTTAACGTTTATTTTTGAGACAGGGAGAGACAGAGCATAAACAGGGGAGGGTCAGAGAGAGGGAGACACAGAATCTGAAGCAGGCTCCAGGCTCTGAGGTGTCAGCACAGAGCCCGACGCGGGGCTCGAACCCACGGACCGCGAGATCATGACCTGAGCCGAAGTCGGCCGCCTAACCGACTGAGCCACCCAGGCGCCCCCGAGTTAACTTTTTGTACATTTTCTGTAGTGTTTTCTGCATACACAGCGGTCTGCAAATAAACACAATTTTTGATTTGTGCACCTTTATTTTATTTTTCTTGTTACATTGGCTGTGATCTGCAGTACAGTGTTGCATACAAGTGGTGTAGTGATTTCTTCTTGGTTTCACCTTTCTGAATCCGGATAGCGGTTGCTGTACTCTGTTCTTGAACTCTTAGCTCCAGGGGCTCTTGGTGGGTCAGTTCTGTGTTTCTCTGGTTGTCTTCCTGGAGGTTCTTTCTCTAACTTATTCCTTTAGCCCTTCTAGTAACTTTGTAAGCGTCCAGTTCCTCATTAAATTTCTTCTCCTTAAAACACCTAATCTGTTTCTGCCCTGAACTTTGACTGATACACTTTAATTTACCATATGGATCATTCTTAGGGCTCTTGGGAGACTACTTCTTTATGGGTAAAGTAATAATTAACATTAGGGTAACAAAAATGTGTTCTGGCCAGTGTCCTTGTTAATGGTTCCCTCGTGATCTGATGATACCACTTTTGAGTGGACTATATAGAAGCATTTTCTCTCTACAGAATGGGAAGACAGCCTTATGATGAAGATGATGTGGTTATATCATCTCAGAGTGGTTTAAATAAATTACAGTGGCCCTGCCATTTAATTAAGCTGCTTCTTTCAGCCCCTTGGTGCTCTTTTCACAAATAGTTTAGTTTGGAGAGTACAGCAGAAAGTAACACTGCTCAAAGTCAGACGTTCTGTGAATGCTTTATTACGTATTTGGAAATGTTAAAAGTGGCATTTGGATTTAACTGCCTTGACAGTGTTCTCAGCTAGTACCTGAGCCATGCTGTATGGGGTAGAGGTTTGGTCATTTGTGTATCAGGAGATGGTAAAATTGCCGAGGCTGATTCACTTCATCAGAGGTAGCCTCGTTCTTCAGGTACACATGTGGGTGCTGACCTGAAGTACATTTGACCCTTGAACAATTCAGGGGTCAGGGGAGCCCACCCCCTGCACAGTTGAAAATCTTCGTGTAACTTTTGACTCCCCCAAAACTTAACTAGCAACAGCCTGTTGTTTACTGGAAGCCTTACTGACAACATAAACAGTCAGTTAGCACATATTTTGTATGTTGTATGTATTATATATTGTATTCTGACAACAGAGTAGGCTAGAGAAAAGAAAATGTCACTAAGAAAATCATAAGAGGGGTACCATGTGACTCTTGATCTTGGAGTTGTGAGTTTAAGCCCCATGTTGGGTGAAGAGATTACTTAAAAGTAAAATATTTTAAAAAATTATAAGAGAAAATACACTTACAGAACTGGAGTTTACCAAGTCTCCAAGAAAATTTCCAGGTATATTTATTGAAGAAAAATCCATGTCTGTGTGGACCTGCACAGCTCAAACCCCTGCTGTTCAGGGGTCGGCTGTGCTGTCGGGTGGGGAAGACCTTGGAGAAAACTGCCTTTTTTTGCCCCGCTCCCCGCCCCACCCCACCTGTTTCCCCGAGAAGCTGCTTCTTGTAGGAAGTGTGTCTGCTGGGCAGGAAGACAGACACGTGTAATGGCCATAAAACGTGAGGGTCGTACAGCAGGAGGAGGTGGGGAAGCATCACTGTGGAGGCGATGGCTGAGTCTAAGAGTAATCGGTAGGAACCGGCCAGATGTTCGAAGATGCCAGGACTTTGGAGGCATCTGAGAGTCCAGAGTGGTTGGGGGCGATGGTGGATGTCCGGCAAGAGTGTTAAGCCATTGTAGGTGATCGCTGGGACAGTCTGTGCTAGGGTTTCCCTCTACTGTCCACACAGAGGGTGCGTAACTGCACTCTGGGTATCTGTCCAGCGAGTGCAGTCAGAGATCAGTTGCTACCACACTCAGTTCTACTTGGATTAAACTCTCTTTTTGACAACTGACTAAGGGCTCTGCAGTCCACCCTTCTAGAGGCCTTGGATGGACATTGTAGTCTGGAACCCCTTGAAATTGTATTCAAAATTGTGCGTTTGGTGAAGGGAGGGGAAGCTCTGTCTCTTGATTTAGATTTTCATAGGGGTTTGAAACCACCTACCTGCTGAACTCCCTTAACTCCCCCTGCCCCCAGAGAGAGCTGCACACCTCCCCTATGTGGAGGGGTCTTTACTGAATTGTACTTTGGGTGCCGTCACTGCTGTCTCCACCTATGGAGGTGTGCTGACAGCTTGGAGCCTGGATCCTGCTTCAGATTCTGCGTCTCCCTCTCTCTCTGCCTGCCCCCCCCCTCTCAAAAATAAGTAAACATGAAGAAAAAGGGGGGGTACCTTCAGGATTAAATTCATTCTTTTTGTGAGCAATGAAAATAAATTCCTTTAATCTGTCAGATAATTTTTTTTAAAATCTTAGTGGCGTTCAGTTTGACTATCTGATCATACTTCCTTTTTCATATAAGCGGTTAGAAATCTTGAGTACAATGAACTAGTCATTCGTCAAAAGTAAGCACCCAGTAGCTTAGAGCTGAAATTGTAGGCTGTTGACTCTGTGAATGTAGACGATTCATATGCATTTTTGATGCATTTTTATAATGTCCATATTTTTGATTCCATTAAATGTCCCTCATTGTCTCTCTTTTTCTCATGTAATTTATTTTGTATTTTATGTATCTCTGTAATGCATACTATACTTGGGGGCAAGGTAGGATATTTAAAAATAAACCTTAAGCCATCTGTGTTTAGAGATTTCCCCTTTGGAAAAATGTTGTTCTCTTTTGTTATGTATTCCTTTTCCTATGTAGCACATACTTTTTACTTGGGACTTTTCTTTTTCCTATCTCTGCTTAGAAAAATACACTCACCCTTTATGGTAAAGGACTATTTTAAATGCTTTTGCTGCTTAGATGTCTTATCCAATACCCTGACCCTTGCAAAGTAGTTTTCAAGTCTGTTGGCATTGAGAATATGTCTAGATTAGGGCCTGACATTTTTAGTGAACTTCTACCCTCTATGCAGTATTTTTTTTTTAATGTTTATTTATTTTTGAGAGAGAGAGAGAGAGAGAGAGAGAGAGCGAGCGAGAGAGAGATAATGCAAGCAGGGGAGGGGCAGAGAGAGAATCCGAACCAAGTAGGTTCCGGGTTCTGAGCTGTCAGCAGAGTCCCACGCGGGGTTCAAACTCATGAACTGTGAGGTCATGACCTGAGCCGAAGTCGGACACTCAACCGACTGAGCCACTCAGGCGCCCTGTGATGTAGTGTTTTTTTTTTTTATCCTTAAGGCATTTATCATTTTGTGCTTGGCTATGATTTTTATATACGTGTTTGCCCTCACCCCTTCGTGTGATCATAACTGGTCAGTCCAGTATTAGTATCCTATTTTGTAATTCCCATCCCCTCCTCCTTCCTCAGTTGTGTGTAATCTTTGTGGTGATTCTCTTAAGACACTTGACAGGATGGCTCCTGGGAGCCAGTGGAGGCCTGGATGCACACGCAGGTGAACAGTTGTAATCGTAGTGGTGATTTGGTTGGTTCATATTAGTCATGGTGGATGTTTACTGGTTTGCATCAGGGTTCCTGAACTTGATCAGAGTCCCAAAAATAGTCACTTGGTTGAAGCCATTGCTGTATATACTAAGTTTGTAGGAATCACAGAAATTGAATAACCATTAGGTTGGTTGATAAAATCAGAATTTAGAGTTTTCTGTAGTTGGGCAGAAAATTTGCTAAAACAGTAATAGTAGTTATTTGTCTTTAAAAAATTGCCAGCATGAGGTCAGGGAGACCCAGGTTAGCATTAGGCAGCTTGTGAGAAAAAGACCTCTATTGGTCACTTTTTACATTAGAATGGGCTAGGGTATGTAGTGGTTAAACTCACATATGCGCACACGTACACACGCCTAAAGTCCCAGTGGCTTAAAATACAAAGGTATTTTCGGTATTTTATTTGTCATTGGCTCAGGTTGGCAGAGGTCTCTGCTCACGAGGGCGCTCCGTAAGAGTGCCGCTCGCACTTGCCAGAGGAAGGCCCTGTTTTTCTGGAGGCTCTGTTCCACCCAGGAGGAGTAAAAGCTCTGGCCAGAAGTGAATGGGTGCACTCCCACTTACAAGTCATTGGCCAAATGTAGTCACATGGTGCCTCCCCAATCGCAAGGGGGCTCGGAAATGTACCCTTAACTGTGCCTGCCAGCCACACTGACGACTGCTCCACACATGACTGTTCTAGCACATGACTGGCTGGTTGAGCTGTACTGAACGCTCGGTACCGTTCTGTTCAATGGATGGGCCCCTGCTAACTTTGCATCTAGAGAGGGAGTTCCTTACAGATGGTGTTACGACTCGATGGTCTTTTGTTTTGAATTTCTACAGTTGTGTTTGCTTCCTCATTGATACCTTTTTTTCTGAAGCATCTTTATTATTTTTCTCCGTTTCTCCTTTCTTGACTCCTTTTGAGAGTACAAGTTGTATAAATGAGGCTGCACTGTCTTACCTGCTTTGGGGGACCGTGAAATTGACTCTCCAATCCATATATTTAGGGTTGTTTTAGTTTAGGTCTGGATACAACGTTTATACCTGTTGACTAGCGTTAATATTTGATGTTCATTGGGTTAGTATAAAGAGTGATCTGCATGTAAAGCCTTCTTCTAAGATGAGAACTAATACTGGCCTTCACAGATTGGTGGCAGTAGATGCTATTTGTATTTTAAAGGAGGTACGCTCGTTTTTATGAGGATCAGAGTTGTAAGTTACGTGGCAATTTTGAATACTGTGCTAAATTCGTGAAGAGCAGATGTGGACTCTCCTGTTGGCCGTCCTGATGTGAAACTAGTTTGAAGAGTGCAATCCTGAATTTTTCGGTACTGTGTATTCAAATTAGCAGAAACCATCGTTTTTTTGCTTTTGTTGTTTTTGAATAGTACCGTAGGTTGTTTTCTTAAATAAGGTTGACTGTGTTTTTCCTCCCCCTGCTCAATTTGAGTCTCTGGAGCCTGTTCTATTTTTACTTGTGGATCCGGCAGGCTGAGGCGGTCTCTGATTTCATGCTCTGCAGATCAACAGGAGATCTCTTGTAAGATGAGAATTGTGTAGTGGGTGACTGTTTGGAGAGTAAACAGCCCTTACTAGTTGGTAAACACTTACTGAGCTATGTTTTCAGTAACAGCAATTTTTAGCAATGTCTTTGGTACTGTGACTAAAGATAGTCAAGAATAAATTCAGTAGTTGGCTTTTTGCTGTAAGTAATTGTTAGAAGTAATTTTTTGAAGTATTGTTGAAGCTTTATCTCCTATATGTTTTATTTTTTAACTGTCTTTAAGGGATCACTGAAAGTAATTTATGTGGAATATTTACACATTCTTGGGAATAAGCCAGGACTGTTGAATTAAAAAAGTTTACAAAAAAGTCTTGCAAAACCATTTCATTATAAAATGAAAGTAAAACAGTACCGTTTAAAATTCAAATCCAGCAACATTTATTCTTTCCAGCGCCTCAGAGTCTGCTTGGGGCTGGGGTTGAAAAGATTAGTTGATTATTTGTTAGAGTACCTTTGGTAAACATTGCAGAGAAGACCTGATGACACTTCCCCCCTCCGAGTGATGGACATTTGAGCTGCTTGTTATGAGACTGGGCCTTTCTTGCATTTCTGGCTCTCTGCTGCTGGCATTCTGCTTGCTCCTTACTTGCTCCTTCCGGGTCTCTGGGTGACCTGACGTGGTGTCCGATTTCAGTTGATGAGTCCATTTACTTTGCAAAACTGAGTTAAGTTTTCAGATAGTTTTGTTTTAAAGTTGAAGTTTGATCTTCTATTTCTTGGGCAGGTGAATGAATGCGGTAGAGCAGAGCTTGTTTGAATCACAGGACATTTCGAAAGGCAGCTAGGATACTTCCCCACCATTTTCCCACACTCTAACTCTTCCCGCTTTGACAAACTCTAAACTCTTGGTTGGTCTGTATATTCACAGTGTATTCTCTGACGTTGGTATGCCCAGTCCTTTTTTTTTCTTTTTTTTTTTTTTTTTTAAAGGTATGATTTCCTTTTCCCTGAGTTTTCCCTGCTCGCCACTGCTCCTTTTTTCCTTAATCTGTTGCCGAATTAGACGTACCAGACGTGGTGGAGAGCCGCATGGAACTGTGTTTGTTGGATAGACAGTTGTGTATTTATGTTGACGTTGGAGCACCAGGGTGTTGATAGGAAGAGGGGCCACAGGGTGTGATAACATATTTATTACTGTTTCTCACTAAATGGAACCAGGGCTCCATGGAGAAATGGCTGATTTGCCTGGGATTGGAAATGTTCAGAACGTCCTGTTTAGGTAACAGAAAGCAAGAAAGCAATCAAAGATCAATGGGCAGGCAGCTTTATCACTGGGCAAGGTTCCCATTGCATAGATTGCTCGGTGGGACATTTTGGGTGGATAAAATGAGTAGAAATCATGGATTAAAACACAGAACTGTGTTAAAATCCATGACTTCATAATACTAAAGCCAATAACAAACAACAGCAACAGCAGTAATAACAAAACACCTAATGGTCACCTTTGGAAGATGCTGTGCAACCAACTTATTCTGAAGGTAAGAGTAAAGAATCAAGTATTTGTCTTTCCAGACTTTCCTAGGTAACTGAAGAGTTGATAAAGAGAAGTTTCTCTTTATACATTGCAGCTAATCAGTGAAAGAATTAGAATGTCGTCATTTTGCAGCCTGTAATGAAACAGATGTAGGCAATGATGAGTAACCGCTACTGAAGCCACAATGTGACACAGTGGCAGCTCCTGAACCCACACCTCATCAAAAGAGGGGCCAGCCAGACAGGTGCCTCCTCGGGAGAGGCAGTGACCCCCTGTGCCTTTTGATCTGCCAGTTTACAGGAAACACAACGTATAGCAGAACGTGTTCGAAGACCCGGTGAGAGGACACACTCTGTAAAATCTAGACGTGAATTCTGTAGGACGGGTGTCTTGGTTTCTTCCACACATGAGTGACCAAAGAAAAAGGCTTAGGGAACCTGTAAAGACCCTTACTAACCAAATGAAATGTGGGATCTTACTTGGGTGGATCTTGATTGTAACCAGCTAATTGTGAGTCTCATGCAGCAGAAGGGAAAACGTGAGTGCCGTGTAGGGGATACGAGCAAAACGCAGATCTTTCTCAGGGTGTAATATCGTGCTCATGTTTTAGAGCGTATATTAAAGTTTTGACAGATGGAAGTACGGCAACTGGTGTTCCTTGTGCGCCGCGGCCGCGGCCGAGAGTGTGCTCAGGCTTCAGGAGAGGCTTTGCCTCCGGTGTCTTGTGGGGTGGCAAAAAAGTCTGCTTGGACCCCGGGAGACCAGTGAAATTGCCAGCGCCTGCTCCTTCCAGTAGATTCGGAATGGGATCAGAGGTGGACTGTCCGCTCCCGGCTCAGTGCCGGAAAACCAGCTTGGGCGTGTGCTCGAGTGCCCAAGAAGGTGACCTGGACCTGCACGCTGGCACGTAATTTTACTGTCCCACTTTTCTGCTGAAAATTCACTCATTTTTAAAAAAATTTTTAAAGTTTTTATTTATTTTTGAGAGAGCGTGCTGGAGCACGAGCGGGGGAAGCAGAGAGAGAGACACACACAGAATCCGAAGCAGGCTCCAGCCTCCGAGCTGTCAGCACAGAGCCTGATGCGGGGCTCGAACCCACAGACCGTGAGATCATGACCTGAGCTGAAGTCAGATGCTTAACCAACTGAGCCACCCAGGCACCCTGAAAATTTGCTAAATTTTAAAAGTCATATATGTTGATGCTTTGATCCTAACTGAATTGAGTAAAATTCAGCTCTGTGTGGGGAAATGTGTTTTCTCAATTGTTAAGTGTTTTATTTTGAGTTGCTTACTCAGACTAAGACCTGTAGAACTTCTGGTGATGGTATTTATGGTTTATCATTTGAATTATCTGTGAAACTTGAATTCATGCCTAATTTTTTCAAACGTAATATTAACTCTAACTTATCATCAATTCATGATTGTCTAATGGTGTGCATTTTACTAGGGTGTACCCAAAACTACAGGAAAAAACATGGTACCCCCTGAACTACAGATTTACCGAAAGATTTAAGAAAAACCATGAATATTGAATTAAACAAGGATATATTACAGGGTTAAAGTGAAAAATGTGCCTTAATCTTTAAGATAAAAAAGATTTGAGGGGCGCCTGGGTGGCTCAGTTGGTTAAGCATCCGACTTCGGCTCAGGTCATGATCTCACGGTTTGTGGGTTCCAGCCCTGCGTTGGGCTCTGTGCTGACAGCCTGGAGCCTGCTTCGGATTCTGTCTCCCTTGCTCTCTGCCCCTCCCCCACTGATGCTCTGTTTCTCTCTGTCTTAAAAATAAATAAATATAAAAAAAATTAAAATAAAAAAATGATATTTGAAAGAAATTTATGTTTGAGGATCTTCATGATTCTCTGTAGAGTTTTATTTTGTCACCTTCTTAGTTTATTTATGTGTCTCCTGGTTGGGCTAAGGATTTTTTTTTTTTTTTTTGAGAAAGAATGAGAGAATCCCAGGAGGGGCAGAGAGAGAGAGAGAAGTGGGGCTCACCCGAAGCAAGCTCAAGCTTACCTGATGTGGGACTTGAACTCACCAACGGTGAGATCATGACCTGAGCTAAAGTCAGATGCTTAATGACAGGGCCACCCAGGCGCCCGTGTTTTGTTGTTGTTGTTGTTGTTTTACTATTAGGATTAAAATAACTTTTGAGACCCATTTTTTTTAATGTTTATTAAGTGTTTTTGTTGTTCTTTTGAGAGAGGAAGGGCACAAGTGAGCAAAGAAAGGCAGAGAGAGAGAGAGAGAGAGAGAGAGAGGAGCAGGGCTCACCCAATGGAGGGCTCGAACTCACAAACCATGTGATCATGACCTAAGCTGAAGCCAGATGCTTAACCAACTGAGCCACCCAGGTGACCCGAGACCCATTTCTTTTAATTAGATATTTGCTTGAGTACTAGGCAAGCTGTATTGAGAACCTTTGTTCATATATATTTTTTTAAAGTTTGTTTACTTATTTGAGAGAGAGTGCACATGCTTATGCATAGGGGAGGGTCAGAGAGAGAGGGAGAGAGGGAATCACAAGCAGGCTCTGAGCTGTCAGCACTGAGCTCCGTGTGGAGCTCAATCTCATGAACTGTAGGGTCATGACCTGAGCCAAAATCAAGAGTCAGATGCTTAATTGACTGAGCCCCCCAGGTACCCCTTTTTTTCATCATTTTGATTGGGCTTCTTGGTTGTAAATTCTTTGAGGTACAGACGGTTATGTTGTGTGCCTAGTGTTAATAGCATAACTAGCTACTCTTTATTGCTTGCTTTCCTGTTATACTATTTGTTCCTCATGCTGACTTGCTTTACTGTTGAGGATAACCTTGGCTCTGCCTTCAGTAAATGGGGGACTCGGTGCTGGTTTAGAAACCTGCTGGGGACCAATGAATTTGTTTGCGTCAGTATTTTTCTTGGGCTAAAAGTCTTTGCTGCGTTTTTCCAGAGGAGCCCTCGGAGCTTTAGTCCCCAGACTTTACATCTGTTGCAACTGAAGAGAAATTTACCAGTAATACATATTTTTTTCCTTTCCGGAAAAAAGCTTTGAAGAAGAGTATAGTAAAATCTCTTACCCTCTTACATAGGGAAAGAGGGCTTGACCTTGTTTGAAAATTTTATAGCTTTTCAGCCATAGGATCATGAGAATTACCTTAGATAACACTTAAAGTGCTGACATATCAGATTTAATCTTCAAATTTAATTCTGCAGTTGTTTAACAGATATTTGAGCGCCCACGTCTCTAAGAGTAACACTTAACAGAATGTAAAAATCTTGCGCAGAGTTTACATTCCGTGTGGGCAGACAGGTAATAAACTAGATAATTAAGTTAAAATGTGGTGTGTTAGGTCGTGATAAGTGCCCGGGAGAGAAAATAAGGCCGAGAGAATGGCACGTCGGAGGTGGTGTCTCCAGGCTGAGGGAGCGACCTTGCGGCTCCCAGGTGGGGGGAGAGGCTGGCAGAGGGGCAGCTCGCGGCGGGTGGCGGCCCGGCCTTTACAGCAGTGAGACTGTGGTTCTGACTCTGAGGTGAGACCAGCCTGTAGAAGTTCTTCAGCAGAAGAGTGACATGATCCAGCTTGCGTTTGAACAGGATCACTTGGCTTGCGGTGCGAGCATGTGGCCTGCAGGGAGATGAGCGGAAACAAACTGGTTGGTGGTTATGAGGCTTGAGTGGGAAGGCGGGCGCGATGCCCGGTGGCCCGGACCAGGATGCTGGCCGTGGAGATGGTAAACGGTTGAACTCTTGGTTACATTTTCTAAATGGAGCTGTCAGGATTTACTGGGGAATCAGATTTTTTTGGAGTGGTGCGTGTGTGCGTGTGAGAGAGAGAGTTTTCAGGGTGCCTTCAGGGTTTTTGGCCTGAGCAGCTGGAAGGGCGGACTTGGCACTGACTGGGGTGGAAGGACCGCGGGACCAGGACATTACCAGGGGCTCGTTTTGAACACACAGGGTTGGGATGCTCGTTAGACATCGATGTGGGGGAGTCACGTAGGCAGCTTATCACATATGATCAGGAATTCCGTGAAGAGCTTTGGCTCGGAGACCTCACCGGGCAGCTGTGTGTAGATTGTATAGAAACCACGAGGCTGGCCGGGATCAGTAAGCAGGGGGTCAAGGAGGAAGGGTTGGCACGCCGGCATAAGCAGAGAAATTCGCAGAAGCTAGTGATGGGGCTGTGAGGGGCTGTGAGGGGGCTGTGAGGAGGAGTGGTCTGGGAGGTAAACGGGCAATCAGAACATGGCAGCTGTCAGCGGCCAAAGAAAGTTCCAAGGAGGGCTGGGGGCACCTGTGTTAAATGAGAGGTCAGGTAAGATAAGGACTGATAAAGGTCATTAGAGGTGATGGGTGACTTGGAGGACGGTTTCTGGGGTGTGATGGGGGGCAGACACCAGATCAGTGGGAGCCTGAGAGAGCGGGATGGGGGAAGTGGAGGCAGACACGCAGAGCAGCCCTCTGAAAAGCTGGGCTGTAAAACGGGAACAGAGATGGGGCAGTAGCTGGAATGAACTTGGCTTCCTGTTTCTTGTACAGATTGGAGAAATGATCGCATGTTTATTGATGGGATTGAATTCAGTAGAGAGGGGTGCGTTATGACACAGAGAAGGTAGGGTGATATGGGTTGAAGTTTAGGGAAGAGGGTGGGTCTGTGTAGAGTGTGGAAAATCTTGGAACTTACCTCATAGTTTTTTTTTTTTTTAATGTTTTATTTATTTAAAAAAAATTTTTTTTTTAACATTTTATTTATTTTTGAGACAGGGAGAGACAGAGCATGAACAGGGGAGGGTCAGAGAGAGGGAGACACAGAATCGGAAACAGGCTCCAGGCTCCGAGCTGTCAGCACAGAGCCCGACGCGGGGCTCGAACTCACGGACCGCGAGATCATGACCTGAGCCGAAGTTGGCCGCTTAACCGACTGAGCCACCCAGGTGCCCTAATGTTTTATTTATTTTTGAGACAGAGCATGAGCTGGGAAGGGGCAGAGAGAGAGACACACACAGAATCCGAAGCAGGCTCCAGGCTCCGAGCTGTCAGCACAGAGCCCAACGCGGGGCTCGAGCCCACAAACCGCGAGATCATGATCTGAGCCGAAGTCGGACGCTTAACCGACTGAGGCACCCAGGTGCCCCATGAGTATTTATGTTTAAGAAACATGTTAATTTGTTTAATTTTGCAAGTGACTAGTTTGTTGTACTTTTTTTTTTTTGGTTTGGTTAGCTTTCCTAACTGGAGTAATCATATTCAGATCTCTTTAATCATTTGTTTTTAAGCCTATGTACATTGCCCAGTTGTTCTAAAACAGTGTTAAATATTTGTGTGTTTTTTTGTAGTAATAGTTTAACTATTAACTGTGTTATATACTTTAATTTTTATATTTCTTTCCTAAAGGAACCCTAGTTTTATTATTCATCTTCCTGGCTTGTCTTCCGTTAACAGTTGTCACGGCAGGCACCCTGGTTTTGTCTTGTTGCCTGACTTCAATGGAATGCTTGTAGTTTTTACCTTAGTGGCATAATGTGTTGTGTGTATACTAAATCTTTAATAAATGTACACATATTTACAGCTTGGTATATATTTAAAAAATTTTTTCTAAAGTTTTTTTTTAAGTTTATTATTTTTGAGAGAGTATGTGTGTGTGTGGGGGGGGGAGGGGCAGAGAGAATCCCAAGCAGGCTCCACACTGTCAGTGCAGAGCCTGACGGGGCTCAAACCCATGATCTGTGAGATCATGACCTGAGCCAAAGTTGGATGCTTAACCGACTGAGCCACCCAGACGCCCCTATAGCATAGTGTATATTATGTGGTAAGTCTTTCTTAGAAATACTGGTACTCTATCTATCTCTGTTTTATTGGGTTTCTTTTTCCAATTAATATCATAAAATAGATCGTGTATATTACACTGTATGAAAAATTTTCAGCAGCAGTGAAAATCATGATTGCTTTTTCTCCTTGAACTTTCGTTGGATGTCTGTTCAAAGAATTGAGCCTCTTGAATTTGTGGAAGATTCACACTTCTAAAATTTATTGTTGGTAATATTTACTAATACTTCGTTTCAGAAAGAGGTGAATTGCCTAATCTCTGAGGCCTCATTGTGTGGATTCAAACCCCAGCCTCTCTGTTACAGAACCTCTCTGGGTCAGCTTCCACACCCGTGAGATGAGAAGAAACAGTGTTCAACTCCTAGGCAGGAGAGTGGTAATCAGTCCGTGGGAACTGTCACTGATGTTGTGATGTGCAGGTTGTTGGAATACTTGCCCCGTCTTGGGTCTTAGGTTTTTCCTTGTGATCTCAACCAGTGAAGGGGTCATGCATGGCACAAAAGAGGGCCTGGAGGACTGTGCTTCCAGCTGATGAAGGCTCTGGCACCCTTTCAACGGATGGGTTGTGACTCTTCTGTGCCTGCATTAGACATGTTGGCCCTCCAGCGTGTCAGATTGTTTGGAGACAAAATGAGGTGATGTTACATGCATTGCTTATCTAGATTGATGTCTACAGTCTAGTAAATCCTATATGATAGTGTTTGCTGTTATTAGTATGAATTTTTGTCAAGAGTATTCTCTGTGCTGTTTGTGCATGACAGGCTTCATGAAATGAATTGGGAAATTTTGTTTTCTGGATATGGCTTAATAAAGGAATTACCTTTTGGATTTACTCTGAAAATGTCTGGGACTCGTGTCTGGACTGGTTGGGGAGCTAGGTTCTGACAATATCGTGTTCTTCAAGTGAAACCATGTGGAACTGAGAGCACTCTGTATTTTCCTCTATTTCACCTACATTACATTGTTTAGTGCTTAAAATTTACAGGAAGCTTACTTCATACTTATTTTGGTTTCCTCTGTTACCATCTTATTCCTTTTCAGCCCTGATTTTTACATAATTATTCTTTTAATCCAGGTAATACGGTGTATCTGTTTTTCTTCAAAATTCAGCTTCTTGGTTTTAGAATTAAACCTGCTGTCTTCTGCTTTCCTAATTGAGTAATTTATCCATTTCTTTAATTCCTTTATTTATATATATATATTTTAATTTTTTTAAATGTTTTATTTATTTTTGAGACAGAGATAGAGCGTGAGCAGGGGAGGGGCAGAGAGAGAGCGAGACACAGAATCCAAAGCAGGCTTCAGGCTCCGAGCTGTCAGCACAGAGCCCGACGCGGGGCTTGAACTCACAAACCGTGAGATCATGACCTGAGCCCAAGTCGGATGCTCAACCGACTGAGCCACCCAGGCACCCCTATTGATAATTTTTAGTTCTGTTTATTTTCTAACCTTGAGTTGAATGCTTAATACATTTAATTTTAATTCTTGATGAGTTGACAGTAGTTAGATTTGGATCTTTGGGAATAACTTTATTTGTGTACCGAAGACTTTTATATAGTTAGTTTCTTATAATTGCTATTTACTAGGTAATTTGTACTAATTTTTATTTCCTTTTTTTTTTTTTTAAGTAAGCTCTATGCCCAGCGTGGGGCTCAAGCTCAGGACACCGACATCAAGAGTCGCATGCTCTCCCGACTGAGCTGGCCAGGCAGGTGCCCCTGGATTCCATCTTTGCATGGAATAATTCAGCGAGAGGTAGCACATAGATGGTCAAGTCCCCTCCCCGAAGTGGAGTAGTTTGCTGAATTTTGAGCTGTTGTGGCCTAAATAGACGATCTGCTCTCATTCTGTCATGTGTTCAGCCATTTTATTATTTTTGTCTTTTGATCTTTCAGGACTGAAACAGTGATGGGCTTCTGTGTTTACTTTGCCAGTTGTCTTGTATTTAAAGTTTTGGCTGTGAGTATATGTTTTGAAGTTTTATAGTGTACATAGTTTTATAAGCATGTCTTCCTTCTACCGTGATCTTCATCGTTATAGAAGGTGGCCCTTTGAATTGCACTGGTTTGGGGAGTGTGTTGATACTTGCTTGGTGTACTTTTGCCTCACCTTCACTTTTAACGTTTCTGAGTATGTTTTGTTTTTGGTTGTCTCATGGAGACCCTGTGTCGTTGGACGAAGGTTAGTCTTTATGGACCCAGTGTGAGTTGTTTGCATTCATTTTCGTTAATGTTGTATGTTTGGTTTTGTGTTTGTAATACTGTTTTTTCATTGCCTATCGTTTTGCTTATTTCTTTTTGCTCTTAACATTATTTTCTTGATTTGCTGTCCCTTACCTCATTTGGTAAGTCATGTATCCTGTTTCATTACGTGTATGGTACCATTGGTGGTAAGATGGCTCGCTATTCTGATAACCACCACTGTGGTTAAGTGCTGCTGAAGAAACGCGCGTGCCATCGATTGTGATACGCGTGCTGATTTCAGGTACACTAAAAAGTGAAAAACGGTGCAGGGGCGCCTGGGTGGCTCAGTCGGTTGAGTGTCTGACTTTGGCTCAGGTCACGATCTCGTGAGTTCGAGCCCTGCATCAGGCTCTGCGCTGACAGCTCGGAGCCTGGAGTCTGCTTCAGGTTCTGTGTCTCCCTCCCCTGCTTGCGCTATGTCTCCGTCTGTCTGTCTGTCTCTCTCTCAAAAATAAAAAACATTAAAAAATGATAGAATGATCAATAAAAGATTTTTTGAAAAGGTGAAAACCGGTGCATCTTAGATGAAATAAGGTGGTTTGTTTATAGTTCTGTGGTTACTATTAAAAAGTTGTAGCTCTAATATACTTAAATCTATTATGTTCATTAAATAGATTTTGTTTGAGGAGTGGTTTGTTGTATTCTCAGAGTTGTTGTCTGTTTAAACATGTCTGTCAGTGGCTTTCACAAGTGAAACGATATTTATTAAGAGTTTTTGAGCTACGTTACCTTCCCCTTAATACCCAGTAAACATTACTTAACTCTGTTATCTTCTGGCATCGAGGGTTACTCTAGAGAAATCTGGGGCCAGCCTGACTTTTTCCCCCTTTGTAGGTGACCTGCTTTTGCCTTGGGTGTTGGTAGAATTCTTTGTTCAGCCTGGAAGTTCAGTAACTTCGTCGGGATGAGCCTCGGTCTGGGTGTGCCTCCCTGTGACACGTTCCTGCCACACGGTGAGCCATTTCAGTGTGTGATTCGGGGGTATTTCTGACACCCCTTTTTCTTCTGTTCTTGTTCTTGCCTCAGGGAGGATCAGCTTGGTGATTGTTGCTCTTCGTTTCCGGTCATTCGTTTATTATTTTTCCAGGTGCTTCCTTTGTGCTTTTCCTCCGTGTTCTGTGTGATTTCTTGAGATGCTTTCAGAACATTGTCTTTGTCACATCGGGTCTACCTCTTCCTTTGTATGATGTGGTTTTCACCTGGCCAGTGGCTTCAGTACATCACTCAGTCTTACCTATTTATGTCCGTGAGCAGCCCTTTCAATTTGTCTCATTTATTTCCCTCTTTTTAAAAAAACCTTTGCTTCTTGTGGTAAAAACAGGTACAACCACATTGTTTTTGTGAAGATGGGAAAACCAATTGCAAAGCAGCTAATAGCAAAATACATTCTCCAAGAACACAACTAAGCGACTCGTAGGTGGTTCTACCAAGATACGTTGTTACGCTCGTTTGCAGGCTTAAAGATGTTTGTTTTTGCAGTTGGATGAACTCCTTTTGTGCAGGGTAGAAATCTGTCTTTGCCAGGTGTCCTTTTGTGTACAGGGGAGAAGTATTCAAAGGCCTTTTCCCTATTAATTAGAGAAAATCTGTTGAAGACTTTTTCGTCGTTCAGTGAGTTGTAATGTAGACTACAAAACAGTTCACTGAAACCACGACTGACGGGCACCGGAACAGACCTGGTGTGTGCGTTTCTCCTTCCTGCCGACTTGTTCTTGTTTTATTCTGAAGAAATGAAGGTGACCAACACTGTGCCCCTTGACCTTCGTTCAGGTTGAAGGACATAGTGAAACTGAATGTGCGCAAATTGTGGTTACCGGGAGTGAGACTTTGTGGCTTCTGCACTTTAAAGCTTGTTAGCTGCTTGGGGAATAGGTTCTCCCTTGGTTCTGTTTGTTTTTCAAAGGTGGTGGACACACAGCTTCCTTTTTGTTTCTGTGGATGCTAACAAAGGTTGTCTTAACTGTTTTCGTGGGCTTGCACATTCAGAGTGGCACACAGGTATGCTGGCTACATACTCAGTATTGTGAAAAGCCTGAATTTACTGCTTGAGAGTCTAAACCGCAGCTTATCTCTGTAATTAAAACGATCAGCTTCCTAAGGGTTTCGGACTTAAAACTTAAACACACACTTAAGCTGTGCTCGATTGCCCGTAATGTGGCATCTTCCTAAGATACATGTATTTTTACTAATCCGTGAATTCAGCAGATAGTTTCTGAAGGCCGTAGCACGGAGCGGATGGGGTCCCTGGGGCTACACCAGTAAACAAACATCACCGCCGATTCAGAGCCTTGTTCTGGTGGTGGGGGGGGTGGGGTGGAGGAGACATACAAAGTTAAGAGGAAGGTGTGGAGGGCTATGGGGGTCCTAAAACAGGGAGAGGGGATAAAATAGGGAGTGTGTAAGCACGGGGGAGGGGTGTAATTTAAAATAGGGTGACGGCAACGAATTGAGTTAGGTGAGGAAGTGAACCGTGGGACGATGCAGCAAGCAGGGAGGGAGGAGGCAGGAGAGCAGTGGGCTGAAGGCCAGCGAAGGAGGCAGCAGGGGGAGGCTGAGGAGACGTGGGGGCAAGTTCTGGAGATCGTGAGCTGAAGCCCGGGAGACCCTCACTGAGAGGGAGACAAGGCACAGGCTCAGTGGTGACGCGGTCCAGACTCAGTGTGAGAACAGACACCCTGACAGAGGGGTTGTACATGGCGTCCCACGTGTGTAAGTAAACATTCGTAACTGAAAGCAAAGCTTCACCAGCGCTGTCCCTATTGGCTGTTTTCTTTTTATTAGGAAAACAGATGCTGCTGGTGTCCCTCCCTGCGCATGTATGTCACGACCACATTTCTTGTGATTGAGAAACACTGCTAAATGAGATGCGGCCTCTGCCATGGTGGGAAGGAAGAAAAGAGAGCATAGGGCGTTGTGTGTTAAAGGAAAATGAATAAAGTGTGAAAATATAAAAGAATAGAAACCAATATCAAATGCACCCTTAGCTTAAAAAATAATTAAATACGAGGTCTACAAAGGCCTAATAGTGAAGAGCCTCACCCACCAGAGGTGACTATTTAAAAAATATTTTTTGGGGGTGCCTGGGTGGCTCAGTTGGTTAAGCGCCTGACTTCTGCTCAGGTCATGATCTCACAGTCGGTGAGCTTGAGCCCCGTGTCAGGCTCTGTGCTGACAGCTCAGAGCCTGGAGCCTTCTTTGGATTCTTTCTGTCTGTCTATGTCTCTCTCCCTCTCTCCCTCTCTCCCTCTCTCCCTCTCCCCCCTCCCACCCCTCTCTCACTCGCACTCTCTGTCTCTGTCTCTCTCTCTCTCTGTCAAAAGTATATAAACCTTACAATTTTTTAAAAAAATATTTCTTTAAATTTATTTACTCAAAAGTAAATAAACATTAAAAATTAAAAAAAAATTTTTTTTTAAAAACTTTTCTTATTTGAGAGAGAGAGTGAGAGAGCAGAGGAGGGTAGAGAGAATTGCAAGCAGGCCCTGTGTTGTCAGTGCAGAGCCTGATGGGAGGCTCGAACCCACAAACCATGAGATCATTACCTGATCCGAAACCATGATGCTTAACTGACTGAGCCACCCAGGCAC
Source organism: Panthera uncia (assembly GCF_023721935.1). Lineage (NCBI taxonomy): Eukaryota > Metazoa > Chordata > Mammalia > Carnivora > Felidae > Panthera > Panthera uncia. Next base: position 58,176,969 of record NC_064814.1, read on the forward strand.
CACCCCCCAAATGTTTTTTAATGTTTATTTATTTTGGGAGAGCGAGAACTAGCGGAGGAGGGCAGAGAGAGAGAGAGAGAGGAGGACAGAAGATCCAATGCCAGCTCTGTGCTGACAGCAGAGAGCCTGCTGTGCGGCCCGAACTCATGAACTGAACCATGAGATCATGACCTGAGCTGAAGCCAGATGCTTAACCAGCTGAGCCACCGAGGCTCCTCAGAAACAGCTACCTTAAAAATACCTTTTTGCTGCAAATTTCTTGGGGCCCCATGTTTCTAAATAATATGCTTATAGTGTTTGTTTTTTGTTTACCAACTTCAGGCATCCTCTGTTGACTTATTGCTGTGACACTTCCTACTGCTGACAGGCTCTGGGATTCTGCCCAGAACATTAGCTACCACCTGCCCCCTCCCCCTCCCCCCTCTATTCCTCCCTGCAGCTCCTCTGCGAGTGCCCTGTGCTGCTCCCTGCACTCTGCCTGATCAGTTTGCCCTCTGCCGCCCATTTTCCATCTTGCAGAACCATGGGCAATCTACCTTGTCTTTTTTTTTTTTTTTTTTAAATGTTTATTTATTTTGAGAGAGAGAGCACGCACGCCCAAACGGGGGTGGGGAGAATGGGGAGAGAAACCCAAGCAGGCTCCCGTGCTGTCCGCACAGAGCCTGATGTAGGTCTTGATCCCACGAACCATGAGATCATGACCTGAGCTGACATCAAGAGTCGGACGCTCAACCGGCTGAACCACCCAGGCGCCCCTACCTTGTCTGTAAACAAAATATTTTCACTTAAATGGTTATTTTAAAATTTGGTTCGATAAATTTAATTATTAGGAAGGAAAGGAAATGAACATGTGGGATCACACTGGTGCCGTGAACTGGAAGATAGATTGGAGGTTGGCCACAGCTTTTTGTTTTGTTTTGTTTTGTTTCAAAATATGTGCAGTGTGTGCTTTTTTAAGAGTTAGAGATATATTTACAATACTTCATCTTTTTAAAACAAATTCTAAACATTTCCCCGTGTCATTAAAGTACTTTGAATAGTTGCGTAGCAATTTTCCATATCCTGGTACCATAATAGTCCCCCAAATTTGACTTTTAGGTGGTTTTTAAATTATAAATAATTATAAACTATTTAAATTACAGCTAATGCTTCCATGGGTTTTCCTTATGAACAATATTTACCTGTTATGTTGGATTGCTTCGCTTAGGATAAATATCTAGGAGTACTCCTTGCTGCATCAGAGAAGATAAACGTTTTTTGAGGTTCGTGTTTTCTTTCCGTTTTACTGAGACGCAGCTCACGTGGTACCCGTTTAAGGTGTGCAGCGTCCTGACTTAGACATATTGTGAACCTCCATCACTGTACAGAGCTACAAGAGAAAAGGAAAAAACTGTGTTTGTGCTTGGTTCTGTTGTTTCCTTTTGATGAGAACTTGCAGGCTGTGCTGTCCTTGTGTCAGGTATGCCGCGCGGCTGAGTTAGCCAGGCCGTGATGTAGTACCTTACTCACTTTATAGCTGGAGGCTTGTCCTTTTTGACGTTCTGTCTCCGGTTCCCTTCTGGGAAGGCTGTGTTCTTTTATATTCCCACTCTCACTGAATTGAAATGCCACCTTTTACTGTGTTCTCATTCTTACTGCTTATCAGGGACTTCTGAAAATGTTTGATTCTGACAGGTAAGAAGAAATTTTATTTTAAAAATTCCCAGGGCGCCTGGGTGGCTCAGTCGGTTAAGTGTCTGACTTCAGCTCAGGTCATGATCTTGCCGTTCCGGAGTTTGAGCCCCGCGTCGGGCTCTGTGCCGACGGCTCGGAGCCTGGAGCCTGGAGCCTGCTTCGGATCCTGTGTCTCCCTCTCTCTCTGCCCCTTCCCCGCTCATGCTCTGTCTCTCTCTCAAAAATAAGTAAACATTAAAAAAACCCCAAAACTTAAAAATTCCCGAGAAAGTTGGAACACTTCCTGACAGTTTGGAAGTTTGTTGGTTGTTTTAGAGGTTCGTGACAGCAGTAACTTGCCTTTTAACTTTTTTGGGCTATTTTGGTATGGAAATTGTTTTAGTTGTCCAATTAATTAGTCCTTCCTGTCTTTTCTTCCTTTTCTGTGACACTTAGAATGTTTCCTCTTTGTAAGATCAGATAAGACTATGGAAAATTTGAAGGTGGCTTTGAAATGGGGGGGGGGACTTGACAGCAGTGTTTTTAAACACTGGCCGGCCTTTGGTCTGCTGACAGATATCCGTCATACTAATTTAAGTTTACTGTGTTGCCACTTTGCCCTGTACTGTGGAGGTGTTAAATCGTTACTGTATTTTTTTAGTTTTGTTTTTTCAAATCACCTTCCAAGTGAGCGTGTAGTGCGGTAATGTCTTCAGGAGTAGAATCCAGTGACTCATCCCCGACAAATAACACCCGGTGCTCCTCCCCCGTGGCCTCCCCCCGCCCCTCCCCCACTTAGCCCATCGCCCCTCCCACAACCCCTCCAGTTTGTTCTCCGTATTTAAGCGTCTCTTCTGTTTTGTCCCCCTCCCTGTTTTTCGATTATTTTTGTTTCCCTTCCCTCATGTTCATCTGGTTTGTCTTTTACAGCCTTCCTGTGAGTGAGGTCATATGATTTTTGTCTTTCTCTAATTTCACTTAGCGGAATACCCTCCAGTTCCGTCCCTGTGGCTGCAGTGGCAGGACTTCGTTCTTTTTGATCGCCGGGTGATACTCCATTGTGTGTAGACACATCTTCTGCATCCATTCATCCGTCGATGGACACGTGGGCTCCACCAAAGTACTTGGTGACGTGTCAAGCTTTTGGGACCTATGAGGAGTTTCTAGGACTGGTAGCGGGCAGCCCTGGGCAGTCTGGGCTGATAGCATAAGCTTTCTCTACGGAGCCATGGAGTGTCACCGGGGAGTCTGTCACTCTGTGGCGTACTTCCATCAGGAACCTCTGGTGACAGTTTAGTCCTTCTGGGGGAAAAATTAACTCATTTAATTTTAGACTGAGAGCACTTTCACTGACATTTTAAGCTATTTGTGAGTAGCAACATGGTATAAAAATGTTTTGAAAATAAGTTTTAGAAAGCCCCCATGGGCAGTGGACCAGGTGGCATAGTAAACAAGGTCATACTGAGAAGAGAGAAATTGGTTTATGAATTGACTACAGGGTACATAGGTCCCATGGGCCTTTCAGTATTACTTTGAAGGGATCCTTGTTTTTTGTGGTTGAAATCCTTAACCACTGTAAAAATGTCTTGAATTTTCAGCACATTAAAATCTTTAACCTACACAAGTAAATTCCTGTTTCTGAGATGTTGATTATCAGTTGTAGAGTGAGATTTCCCTTCAACACGATACTTCTGGTTTTGGTGTATTTTTTTCTCCAACTTTTTTTTTTTTAAGTTACAAACTTTTTTTAAAAGTTTATTTCTATTAAAAACATTTTTGTTAATCTTTATTTTTGAGAGACAGAGAGAGAGAGAGGACACAGGGAAGGGGCACAGAGAGATGGAGACACAGAACCCGAAGCAGGCTCCAGGCTCTGAGCCGTCAGCACAGAGCCTGATATGGGGCTCGAACTCACAAGCTGTGAGATCATGACCTGAGCCGAAGTCGGATGCCCAACCAACTGAGCTACCCAGGGGCCCCGTTTTTATTTATTTATTGTGAGAGAGACACAGAGAGCATGAGCAGTAAGAGGGGCGGAAAGAGTAGGAGCGGGAATCCCGAGCAGGCTCCATGCTGTCAGTACAGAGCCCGACTCAGGGCTCCCGACTCATGAACCGCGAGATCATCACCTGAGCTGAAATCAGGAGTCGGATGCATGCTCAACTGATTGAGCCCCCCAGCTGCCCCCCCCAACCACTTTAACACACATTTGTTTCCATATCTTGGCATCACGTGTGTGTCAGCCTACTCAGGAAACACGCTCTGTCAGGCTGTGCTGTTGTCTTGTCCCGCCGATGCAGCCACATCATTTCTCACTTACACACTTTTGTAAAAGTTTTCGTTGAATTCCAGTTTTTCACGTAGGTGCTCAGGTTTCCTGTGTACATTTCAGTAACTACGCAGAAAGTGTCAGAGTCTCACGGGTTCTTGGTGTGCCCAGCAGTGACGCTGGGGGCCGAGAAGCAGGCACTCAGGCCGGGCTGGGCCCCCACCACTGTCCCTCTCTCTGGTAGTCAGGGCACAGGGCCGGGAATTCTGACCAAAATCTCAGGCTTCACTGAAATATTTGCTAATTCCTTTGACATTTATTGCGTCCATTATCCACCCCCCCCCCCCCCGCAGTAAATGCAAGAGCTTTTGGTATGCGTGAGGTTCTAGACTGCTTTTGCAAAAACACTCAGTATGTCAGTATTCCGAAGAGTGTAAAATAATTGCAGCTTGTTCATTTATTTAAGAAGTTAGTTTGTGAAAAGCGTGTCTAGGTTTTTTTAAGCCAACACTGGCTCTTCACGTCTTGGTTCTCAGCTGGAGGAACCAGACTGGCGGTTGATTTTCTAGTCCAGGCTGTGACGTCCTACTCTGCACAACTAAAGGCCCCCACCACGGTGGGATTTGGTATCTCTTGTAAACCTAGGCGGTCTGGGGACCCATCTGGGGTTGTTTCTGCCCTCGTGTCTTTAACAGTGACAGTGAGGATGCTGGCTTCCTTGTGCGTGGCAGGGACTCCCTCCCGTGGACCTTTTATCTCTGCAGAGTAAAGGAGAACACAGTCCCACGTGGGAAGAGAGGGCACGTGTGTTTCAAAGGTCATGCGTATCAAGGCAAGGGTGGCGAACGTCTCATGACGTGTTCGTTTGGCTGGAGTGGCTGCTGCGCACCTGGTGAGAAACGTGGAGTTCCGTGATTGGTGATCGACGGGGCCTCCCTCGTGCGGCACCCGCCACGGGCTTGACGTGAGTGGGCACAGTGGTACCTGCAGTCTGCTCTTGGCTTCCCTTTGACAGGGTCCACATTTACCTGATTTGTATATCGGGCTTTTGTGTTGTGATGATATACATGTAACAATTTGTTAACCATAGGTGTGGAGTTCATTGGCGTTAAAGCACATTCACATTGTTCTGGAACCATCACCGCTGTCTGTATCCAGAACTTTTTCATCCTCTCAGACTGAAATTCTGTGCCCATTAAACAATATGCCCCATTCGCTCCTCCCCCGTCTCTGTGGATTTGACTAGTCGGGGGTGCCCTGTGTGAGAGGCACACACAACCTGTTCTTTTGCGTCTGACGCATTTCGCTTGCTGTAATGTCGTGCTTCCAAGGCTTGTGCCGGTTGTAGCACGTGTCAGAACTTCTTTTTAAAGGCAGCGTGCTATCCCACCGGCTGTTTCTGTGTGTCGTGTGGCCCCTCCTCTGCCAGTGGACGCCGGGTGTTTCCTGTTGTTCGCCGGCGGCGAATGATGCTGCTGTGGACGTGGGTGTGCCGCTATCTGTTTGAGTCTCTGCTTTTCAAGCGTATTTATTTATCATGAGAGTGAGACAGCGTGAGCGAGCCGGGGTGGGGGCAGAGAGAGAGAATCCCAAGCAGGCTCTGCCCCGTCAGCGTGTGACCCGTGAGGTCATGAGCTGAAGCCAAGAGTCGGACACTTAAGCGACTGAGCCGCCCAGGTACCTCTGAGTCTCTGCCTTTAATCTGTGGGCTAGGTACCCAAAAGTGTCGTTGCTGGGTCATACAATAATTGCCTTTTAAATTTTTGGAGGCACTCCTGTACACACTCTGTCATTTCGTTTAACACTCCCACTAGCAATGCACAGGGGCTCCCAATTTCTGTACATCTTTGTTAGTAATTGTTATTTTGTTATTAGTTTTTTAAAATAACAGCCAACCTAATCCGTGTGAAATGGGGTCTTCTTGTAATTTTGGTTTGCGTTTCCCTGATGGTGAGTGATGGTGAGCGTCTTTTCCGTGCTTCCATCAGTGTGTGTTCTTTAGAGGTGTGTCTGTTCAAGTCCTTTGCCCGTTTTTGAACTTTGATGTGTGTGTGTGAACGTGTATAAACTTTGCACGTTCAGGATGCCAGTCCCGGGTCAGGCAGGTGATGTGCAGGTGTCCCCTGCTCTGCGAGGGCCCTTCGACGCATAGGCTTTCGTTTTGATGAGGTCTGCTTGATCTTTCCCTTCTTTGGCACTTCTGTAGAGCGCTGTCAGTGGAAGACGCTGTCCTGTCCCCAGCGAGCAGTCTTGGTCCCCTTGGCGAAAATCCTGTGGCCATTTGTGCGAGGGTTTATTTCTGGGCTTTTGTTCTAATCCATTGGCCTGTGTGCCTTTTTATGCCACCACTACACTGGTTGGAGTATCACAGCTCTGTAGGAAGTTCTGAACTTAGAAAATACGAGTCTTGGGGTTTTCACCTGTGTTCTTTTTCTGGATTGTTTTGGCTACTTTGGAGTCCCTTGAGACTCCTTACGAATGTTAGGAAGGGTATATCTTCTTTTGTAAAAAGTGTTTTCAAAATTTTGATAAGGATTTTGTTGAATCTGTAGATCTCTTTGGGTGGATTTTATATAATTTGAACAAAAAATCCAGTTGCTTCAAGGCCTCTTTTAAAAAAAATTTTTTTCGGTTATTTCAAATATTTGTCCTTTTGACTTTTATGCTGTATGTCTGTGTGTATATAGTGTGTGTGTGTGACACGTGGTTTTAAGAGGCACATATGACGCAGGTTGTGACTGCTACTCAGGTGAAGAAATAGTTGTGTGAAGTTTTAAAAGCACCAAACCAGAGCACGGATAAGCAAATGGTTACGACTTCAGCTGAAGTCATAAAACAGGACCGTGTTACTGAGGTGTGCCGGGAAGAATGCGGCATTAGGTGCATGTCATTAGCTAGGCCTGATCGGAGCCCTGGTGCGCGGGACGACGTTGCCTGGAGAGCCTGGTGGCGCGTCTAGAGTAGGGACCCCTGAGTGCCGAAGTCTGAAAGCCCCACTCTGGACACCAGGCAAGGGTCTCAACTTGTCTGTTCTGTGCAGGATTATGAAGGAAGGGGGTTGAGAGAAGTAGCTAGAAAGCAGTGCCTGTTGAAGCCGAGTCGTATTGGGACAAGAATTAGAACTATTTTGTTCCTAATGGCCACTCTCAGACCCCGCGCTCTGCGTAATTACAGTCCAGTGTGATTGTGCACCCACTGGAACTGCCTACGTCTACTTATTTATTTATTTTTTAAAGTTTATTTATTTTTGACAGAGAGAGAGGCAGAGAATGAGCAGGGGAGAGGCAGAGAGAGATGGAGACACAGACTCGGAAGCAGGCTCCAGGCTCTGAATTGTCAGCACAGAGCCTGACGCCGGGCTCGAACTCCCAAACTGCGAGATATGACCTGAGCTGAAGTCAGATGCTCAACCAACCGAGCCACCCAGGCGCCCCGGAACTGCCTAGGTTTAAATGTGGCTTTGGCGAACGGTGATGTACCTAATACAGACTTTCTGTGATTCAGCAAGTGCTGTATGAAATCATGCACGTAGCTTGGCTGTTTAAAGTGTGGGGTTTATGCTTGAGGGTTCAGATGTTAGAGCAGTCAGGTGAGTTCCTACATTTCCACTGCCCCAAATTAATGGCTCTCCTTGAGCATTTTACAATATAATTGAGTTATAAAAGCAAACCTAAAGTAATTTATGTAGCCGGAATATGGCAAACTTGGTAATACACGGTGCCAGGGATCACAGCCAACAACTTAACTTATATTCTGGGTTTGGGAAGATTTTAGGAAGCTCTGATGCTTGAGGCAGCTCTCTAAGGTCTGATAAGTTTTCATGGGGCGCCTGGGTGGCTCAGTCAGTTGAGCGTCCGACTTCGGCTCGGGTCATGATCTCACGGTTAGTGGGTTCGAGCCCCGTGTCGGGCTCTGTGCTGACAGCTCAGAGCCTGGAGCCTGCTTTGGATTCTGTGTGTCTCCCCCTCTCTCTGCTCCTCCCCCACTCATGCTCTGTCTCTCTCTCTCAAAAATAAACAAACATTAAAAATAAATGAATACACTTAAAAGAAAAAAAAAAAAAAGGATCCCTAGCAATTGTCTCTGGTCCCGGGTACTTTCTGGCTGCGAAGTGAAGGACTTAGGGGAATGCACAATCAGGACCGGGGAGACGTGGGGCATCCTGACCACAGCCACCCTCCCCCCTCTCCTTGGACTGGACAGTATGGGGGGTTTTAGACTCATCCATCGTTCCTGTCTGCGTTAGGTCCCCCAAACTCTGTCCCTACCTGAGAGCTGTGCCCCCAGGATGCCCGCTCCCAGGGACACTTGGCACTGAATGGTTAGGACGGACTGAGCAGCAGGTAATAGGTGTAGGGGCTGTGAGTCCACCTACTAGGAAGCAAGGGGTTCTTGGGGCGCCTGGGTGGCTCAGTCAGTTAAGCGTGGACTTCGGCTCAGGTCATGATCTCACAGTTGCGCAGTTCCTGAGTTCGAGCCCCACGTGGGGCTCTGTGCTGACCCCTGAGAGCCTGGAGCCTGCTTTGGATTCTGTGTCTCCCTCTCTCTCTGCCCCTCCCCACTTGTGCTCTGTCTCTCTCAAAAATAAACATTAAAAAAAAAAAAAGATTTGATATGCTTTCAAAAGCAGAGGTAAGGGGCCGTTGAAGTATGAATTTGTGTTTAAGGATTGGGGGTTGGCCTGAGGAGGGAGGTCAGATCTGGTTTAAGAGCAGTTCGGTGGTGTGGAATCATGAGCGCCCGTGGGGGTGTGTTCAGGGGTGCAGGGCAGGGGATAGGGTAAGAGATAAAGATGGAAAGATTTGTTTTGAAGTCGGTCATAGAGGACCAGAATTCTGTGTGAGCGAGAATAATCTGGTGGTGGTTTGCGGGTTGGGTCGCTGGGAAACAGACCCTGGGGGACGTCTGTGGGAGGCAGGTTGCAGGGAGGTTATAGCTGCAAGGCTGGGTGAGGGCAGGGGAGGGAGTGATGGGAAGTCAGATGGAAGAACCGTTTGGGAGGGACCGGGTTGAGCCCTGCTGAAACCCTCAGAAGTTGGGGAAAGGCACTCTTGGAACCCCCCTTCAGGAGGTAGAACTGGAAGGCTTCAGTGTGTGCGGGTGCCCGGGGCGAGGGCAGGTGAGCAGACAGAAAAGGGCAGATGGTGGGATGTTCTGGGCTGGGCTGGCATGGGGCGGGGGGGGGGGGGACCCGAAAGAAGGGGGGGGGGCTCCCAACCCTGAGGGAGGGAAGCGGGAAAGGGGGGAGTGTAGTTCCTGAAGCCTGACGTTGACAGCAGCAGGATGGAACTTCCTTCGTCTGAGGAACTTGGAGATCCACCACGAGGGGAGGGGGTTTCGCCCTTTCGAAGGGCTCTGTGTAGTGGGTGTAGTCGCGTTGCGTCATTCACATTGTTGTGCAGACCGTTGCCGGCATCCACAAAGGTATTTGAGCAGGGAAAGTATGAAATAAAGGGCTGCTTACATAGGTTTTAGTTGGAGGATTTGATTGGACTGCTCGTTTTTTCTCCCTTACTCAAAAAGCGGCTTGTGATGGCTTGTGGGGATGCCGGGAATCCCTCAGCGTGTGCATGCGCTCCAGGCTGCCCAGCCCCGTCCTGCCCTCCTCGCGTACACCGAGGTGCTTTTCTTCCAGAAGGCATCGCCACTGAGCAGCGTGCGTTAGATTCGTTGGTCGTCTTTCCCCGCCAGAAGGAAGGACCCGTAAGACTGTTCTCTCCCGACCACAGGGAGCAGCGGCTCTTTTGCTCTTTGGTGTGTCTCTGGTGTCTAGCACATACTCACATTAATTTTTGAGTAAATGAACAAGTTTAGGAAAGTTGACATCGATTATCAGAAGGGAGAGCTGTGGTTCGTGAGTTCAAGCCCTGTGTCGGGCTCTGCGCTAACACCACGGAGCCTGCTTGGGATTCTCCCTCGCCCTCTCTCTCTGCCCCTCCCCTGCTCACTCTCTCTCTCTCAAAATAAATAAATAAACATTGAAAAAGGGGGGGGGGAACAAAAGGGAAAAAAATGGATACAGGCATCAAGTATTTATTAGACTTAGCTTATAATAAAAATACATACCAAACAATTCTTTGTTCTTAAATATTCTCACAGCCAAAATTTAGAGGCAGATTTGATCAGTTACACAGTTTATGAAATAGAGATGATAAGATAAGCCATATGCTCTGAAGAGTCTACGCATTACTGAGGTCAGAAAATTACTTCTCTTGAATGCCTTCCTTCATTAAAAAAATTTTTTTAATGTTTATTTTTGAGAGAGAGCAGGGTAGGGGCAGAGGGGGGGGGGGGGGGCAGAGGATCCGAAGCAGGCTGACAGCACAGAGCCCGATGTGGGGCCTGAACTCATCAACCATGGGATCATGACCTGAGCCGATGTTGGATGCTTAACGGACTGAGCCACCCAGGCACCCCCCGCCCCCACCATTGAATGCCTTCCCTCATAAGGAAGGTACTATTTGAATATAATAAATACCATCCTCAAAACACATCCATCTAGTAAATACAGAAGACAGCTTTCTGTATGGGTGGGAAACAGTTGGGATGGTTTTATCGTGTTTTCGGGTTAGACCTACGCTAATGGTGTTAAATGGTAGTAATGCTGAGGTAGAGAGATGCTGGGGACAGTTGGGAAGGAGGGAGGGAGGGAGAGTCAGGCACAGGGACTAGATGGTCTTTATTTACGTGGAGCCACTGGTCCTAAATGGAAGGGATGGTCAAAGAGGAAGTCTTGAGCCTGTGTGGTTGTTTTAGGAAGTGGGGAGGTTGAGAAGGGAGAGCGTGTAGGCTGAGACTAGACCCAGTACCTCTCCTGCCATGGAAATAGCTTCATTTTCTGGTTATAAAAATAAGAACATGCTTTTTAAAAGTGCCGGCCCCCCCATTTCCCCCCCCCAATACTAAAAAAGTATGTATAGAAAAAAATATTTTGCAACATTGTCTTAAGTATCGTATTTTTAGAGCATACCAACAGGCTTTAGGGGAGCCTCTCTTGTAACTTTTCTGTGTGTAAGCGCTGTTAGCCTGACATTTTTTCTTATGAAATGAAAATATAAGATGGCTTTCATTTCCAAAAAGCCTATTTTCGGGATTACAAATTTGCTTCCAACTCTTACCATAGTTATTAGTAGCTTTCTACAATTCACTAGGAAAATTTGTGGTAACCTCACTGTCCGCAGAAGCTTTTCAATGATGCTTAATTTGCGTATTCTTGCACTGTTCATAAATGACCACCCGGAGCTTGCTTTGCAACTGACTTTTCTGTGGAACCCCGCTCTTCTCTGTTCTCGCCCTCACCCCTTCGAAGATACCAAATGCCTGTTGTGGTGTCCACACGGTGCTCGGTGGCGTCCCTGCTGACTCTGGTTATACATCTGTTGTCTGGAGTCTTCCTTTACTTTTCGGAAGAGCAGCGGCCACGCCTGCCCATCTGCCTTGTCTGGCGTGGAAACAGTCTCCGCGTGGTAGAGGGAGGTTGTGGTCACGGTCACGCTCCTGTCTTGGTTCTCTCAACGCACCTTATCGAGTCCGGGGGTTTTGTTTGAAGGTCTGTGCTCCTCTGGGCCTTTGCTCACGCTCACCTGTATTTACACAAGACATCCTGTTTTCTTAGAAGCCGCTTTGCTCAGTGTGGACGTCACTGGAACGTGTGATCGGCCTTCCAGTGAGGTTCGTGTTGCACTCATTCCACTCACTCCACTTCTGATGATGCAGCAGGGTTCTCTCGTCTTGCTAATAGGATTATAATGAACACAAAAAGCACATACAAATAAAGTAAAGAGTAGTTAGAATTCAAAACGCATAATGTTAGCACCACCCTAGGGAAAGGTTTGAAGAGGAGTTTAAGGTATGGGGAGATGCACCAGAAAGTGAACTAATAGCAGTCTGTCGCTGCTGTTTCCATCTGGTCACGCGTGTTCTTTTCCTCTTGGGAAGAAATCTCGGCCTGGCCTGATGCGTGTGTTTCTCCCTGTGGCAGGTGGGGACCGGGCCCACTTACGGGAAAGGGTGGTGGGTACAAGAGTCAACATTGTGTAGGGTGCGCTCGATGTAGCGTCCTGTCCTAGTTTTTACTTTGTGCGTTGCCTTTTCTTTGGTACTTGTTACATGCACCAAAAGTACACTAAAATTTGGTCATATGTTAGTAATTTTTTTTTTTTTTTTGAGTAAGCTCTATGCCCAGTGTGGGGCTTGACTCACGACCCTGAGATCGAGAGTCTTATGCTCTACCAACTGAGCCAGCCAGGCACCCCTAGTAATTTTTTCTTTTTCTTTTTAAAGTTTATTTATTTTGAGAGAGAGTGAGGTAGGGGCAGAGAGAGGAGAGAGAGAATCCCAAACAGGCTCCACACTGTCAGTGCAGAGAGCCCTATGCGGGGCTTGAACTCACCAGCCGAGAGATCGTGACCTGAGCAGAAATCAACAGTCGGATGCTTAACTGACTGAGCCATCCAGGCGCCCCAGTCATTTTTTTCTATTGTTTCGTTTCTATGTACACAAAGCTGTCATTCTGACTTAGTTGCATGAGTTTTGCATTTCAGGTCTTGCTTAGTCCAGCTAGAGAACAGCAACAACAACAAAAGATAAAAGATAAATTATTTAGTAAAGCTTATGTAATGTATAAACGTATAACGTGAGAAAAGTTTTGGACTTACTCCCCTCTCCCCCAGTGGACGGCTCTATAAATTCCCAAAGAGCCTGTTTTTGTCTAGCATGTTGTATTGACCTGTTTATTCTGATACTCCTCTCCCTTTGTTTTAATTACTCCATCATACAAATTGTAAAGCTTTCTGTTTCATTTTGAGCCTATTAATAACCCTGATAGCTAAATCTAACTGCACAGAAATACTCTGGCCCTGGGGGGTGGAGGGGATGGGCAGAGGGTGAGGAGGCGTGGGAGGCACGGGTTTCCAGTCAGGGAATGAACAAGCCGCGGAGATAGAAGGCACAGCATAGGGAATATAGTCCATGATACCGTCATAGCCTTGGATGGTGACAGGTCGGAGCTACACTGGTGAACACAGCATCACATCAGAGAGGTGAGTCGCCGTGTCGTGCACCCGGGACGAACGTACCGTTGCGTGTCCGCTATACTCAAATGAAAACATTTATTAAAAAAGAAAAGAAGCACTCTGGACCAACCCCAGGACAGATGCCAGCATCCTCAGTAAAATCTTAACAAGCTGAACCCTGCAGAATAGTGAGTGACCAAGGGGACTCTTGTCAGGGATGCGCCCGTGATGCATTCCTGTTACTGCTAGGACTGTGCATGAAACCCCTAAAGAACAAATACACCCATGTGATTGTGGATCCGCAGTAATACACATGGATGTCAAAAGGCATTTGAAAAAAAACCCGCTTTCATTCTTCAGCTTAAAAAAAATTTTTTTTTAGTGTTTATTTTGAGAGCGTGCATGTAGGCACGTAGGGAGGGACAGATACCGGGAGATAGAGAATTTGAGCCGTCTCCAGGTGTCAGCATGGAGCCCGATGCAGGGCTCGGTCTCATGAACCATGAGACAAAGATCTGAGCCGAAATCAAGAGTCAAACACTTAACCAACTGTGCCGTCCAGGCGTCCCTTATTCTTCACGTTTTAAAGACAAAGCAAACAGCAACAAAAAAACAATTTAGAACTGTAGGAAAAGAATAAAAATGCTTTAATCTTTAAGTAATAGTTGTTGAAAATCAGTACTAATTATATGAATATTTAAAAGTCAGGAATAACAAAAAGTATGTCATATATTTTTTAAAGATTTTATTTTTTATTAAAAAATTTTTTTAATGTTCATTTATTTTTGAGAGCGAGAGAGAGAGTGCCTGAGTGGGGAGGGGCAGAGAGAGGGGGAGACACAGAATCCAAAGCACCTCCAGGCTCTGAGCTGCCGGCACAGAGCTCGATGTGGGGCTCGAACCCACAAGCAGTGAGATCATGACGCTCGACTGACTGGGCCACCCAGGCGCCCCTGTTAATCACATTTTTAAAGCAAGTTTTAGCCAATACGGGGAAAAAAAGGCCAAAAGTAAGACACAAATAATGGAAACAAGGAAACCAAATGTGTTATCAAAGGAAGATCTATATTAAAAATCCAGGAAAATCAACTTCAAGTGAGAAATGAGGGCTAAGATGTATATCTGAATATAATATTTAAGACTTATTTTATTTATTTTGACTTTATTCATTTTGAGAGAGAGGAGGAGAGAAGGAATCCCAAATTCGTGGGGCTCAGAGTCACAACCCTAGGGTCATGAACCGAGCAGAAGTCAAGACTCGGGGACGTTTAACTGACTGAGCCACCCACCTGCCCCGATAATTTTGTTTACTAAGTTAATTAAGAAAAACGAAAATCTTAAAAAAAGGTAAATTACAAGCACCGCATGTTATTTAATTGTAATTAGCTCATAAAATAAAGCTCACCTCACTAATCCTTTAACAGTTACATTTTTGCCTACCAGATTAGCAGAATACAAAATGTTTGCAGCTGTAGTCAGTTTAAAACTGTGTAAATAGGGACTTCACTAAATAAAATTTAGCTCATATCCACAATAACTTATTTTAAACTCCGGGGTGTATTCTACACTGATATAAACACTTGGGGATGAAATGCCTGCCTACGCGTTCTCGCCTTGGAGGAAGGCCGTGGAAGGCCACGAAAGGACTTCGTGCTGCTGCTGCTGCACCTGAGCGCTGGGTGGGTGGGTGCTGTGCAGAGTTCTCACTGATGATTGGGAGCGGAACTTAGCCAAGCTGCTTATTCAGATTATTAATGTCCTGAGAAGTGGCTTACTTTGTTTCCTTTTCCTTTTCCTTTTCCTTTTCCTTTTCCTTTTCCTTTTCCTTTTCCTTTTCCTTTTCCTTCTCTTTCTTTCTTTTCTTTCTTTCTTTCCTTTTCTCTTTCTTTTCTTTCTTTCTTTCTTTCTTTCTTTCCTTTTTCTTTCTTTTTTTCTTCTTTCTTTCTTTCTTTCTTTCTTTCTTTCTTTCTTTCTTTCTTTCTTTCTTTCTTAACAAGAAAGAGTTAAAGACACAGCAGTTGAGTTTGACGGTTCTTACATGCTGGTGTCTCAGATTTGTAAAAGTTGGCTGCCAGCTTTAGTAAACAGTGAGAGTTTGGGTGCTGTAAATGTCAGGTGCCTTTGGTCCCAAGTCCCACACCCTTCTGTAACATTGAGGGTGGAGTTTATCAAGGGGATTGGGGTGGGGTAGGGGAGATCCCATTTGGAAGGGGACAATACATGGCTCAGTTGGTGTGTTCTCCGAACCATCTTTGTGAACTTGTCTCCTCTCACCCATTTGAAGCCAGTGGGATGTAGTTAAGGGAAACCACTGGTTAGCAGAGGAGAGAGTTCACTTTGGATGCAGCACCTCCCTAAATGCCTAAGAACTACCTGCCTTCTGTCTAGATGGTCAGCGGCCATCTGCCTCAGTCCTCAGTACTTCTTCCTGTTTTCTTTCTTTTAATTTATTTTTATTTCTATTTTATTTTCGTATACTTTATTTTCTTTATTTCCATCTTTTTCTTTATGAAATCTGTTCCCCCCAATTGGAAATAGTTTACATGTCTGACTGTCCTATTAAATTTTTTTTTTTTTTTTTTAATTTTTGAAAAAAGAAGGGGCATCTGGGTGGCTCCGTCGGTTGAGCGTCTGACTTTGGCTAAGGTCATAATCTCACGGTTCGTGAGTTCCAGCCCCGTGTCGGGCTCTGTGCTAACAGCTCAGAGCCTGGAGCCTGCTTCAGATTCTGTGTCTCCATCTCTCTCTACCCCTCCCCCACTAACGCTCTTTCTTTCAAAAATAAACATAGAAAATTTTAAAAAAGAATAGAGTCAATTTAAGTTTTTTTTTTTTTTTTAAGTTTATTTATTTTGAGATAGAGCACAGGCGGAGGAGAGGTAGAGGCAGAGTCCCAAGCAGGCTCTGTGCCATCAGTGCTGAGCCCAACGTGGGGCTCGAACTCATGAACTGTGAGATCATGACTTGAGCCGAAACCAAGAGTTAGATGCTTAACTAACTGAGCCACCCAGGGGCCTCGTTTTAGATCTTGTTTAAAAAAGAGATCAAACGGGGCAATCTGGCTGGCTCAGACCCTTAAATAACCAACTCTTGATTTTGGCTGAGGTCACGGTCATGGGGTTCGTGGGTTGGAGCCCCATGTTGGGCTTCATGCTGACAGTGTGGAGCCTGCTCCAGATTCATTCCCCCTCTCTCTCTCTCTCTCTCTCTCTCTCTCTCTCTGCCCTGTACCCCACTTGAGTGTGCTGTGTCTCTCAACATTAAAAAAGAAGATATCATATTGCAGTAATTTCTTTGAGACTCTTTCTGAAGTCTTTCTGGATTTTATTAGGTGGTTGAAGTAAACTTGAAGTGACTTGGAATGGAGCTCCAAAAACCTCATTATTATACGAAGAGATTTTTTTCTTTTTAAAGCTTATTTTGAGAGCGAGCAGGAGGGAGAGAGAGAGAATCCCAGGCAGACTCCACACTGTCCGCACAGAGCCCTACGCGGAGCTCGAACTCACAAACTGTTAGATCATGACCTGAGCCGAAATCCAGAGTTGGCTGCTTAACTGACTGAGCCACCCAGGCATCCCTGTGCTAAGAGATTTAAAAAAAAATTTTTTTTGATGTTCATTTTTGTGAGAGAGACAGTGTGAGTTGGGGAGGGGCAGAGAGAGTGAGACACAGAATACGCAGCAGGCTCCAGGCTCTGAGCTGTCAGCACAGAGCCCGACACGGGGCTCAAACCCACAAACAGTGAGATCATGACCTGAGCTGAAGTGAAGTTGGACGCTTAACCCACTGAGCCACCCAGGTGCCCCATCTGTTTGTTTTTTCTTTTAATATTTATTTTTGAGAGAGAGCACAAGCGAGGGAGGGGCAGAGAGAGAAGGGGAGAGACACAGAATCAGAGAGAGAGAGAGGGAGACGCAGAATCCGAAGCAGATTCCAGGCTCCGAGCTGTCAGCACAGAGCCCGACACGGGGCTCAAACCCACAAACAGTGAGATCATGACCTGAGCTGAACTCGGACCCTTAACTGACTGAGCCACCCTGGTACCCCAAGAGGTTTTTTCACCCTGAATTTCTTTTCTTTTCTTTCCTTTCCTTCTCTTTCCTTTTCTTTTCTTTTCTTTTTTCTCTTTTCTTTTCTTTTCTTTTCTTTTCTTTTCTTTTCTTTTCTTTTCTTT